>NW_027040400.1:0-112131 GCF_034236695.1 Oncorhynchus nerka | reverse complement strand
TAGAAGGTGGTACAGTACTTGAAGTGGGCCATGCTATAAGAAGGTGGTACAGTACCTGATGTGGGCAATGCTATAGAAGGTGGTACAGTACTTGAAGTGGGCCATGCTATAGAAGGTGGTACAGTACTTGAAGTGGGCCATGCTATAGAAGGTGGTACAGTACCTGATGTGGGCAATGCTATAGAAGGTGGTACAGTACTTGAAGTGGGCCATGCTATAGAAGGTGGTACAGTACTTGAAGTGGGCCATGCTATAGAAGGTGGTACAGTACTTGAAGTGGGCCATGCTATAGAAGGTGGTACAGTACTTGAAGTGGGCAATGCTATAGAAGGTGGGACAGTACCTATAGAAGGTGGGCCTGAGGTGGTATAGAAGGTGGGACAGTACAGTACATGAAGTGGGCCATGGTATAGAAGGTGGGACAGTACAGTACCTGAAGTGGGCCATGCTATAGAAGGTGGATAGGTACAGTACCTGAAGTGGGCCATACCATAGAAGGTGGGACAGTACCTGAATTGGGCCATGCTATAGAAGGTGAGACAGTACCTGAAGTGGGCCATACTATAGAAGGTGGGACAGTACCTGAAGTGGGCCATACTATAGAAGGTGGGACAGTACCTGAAGTGGGCCATGCTATAGTAGGTGGTGCAGTACCTGAAGTGGACCATGCTATAGAAGGTGGTACAGTACCTGAAATGGGCCATGCTATAGAAGGTGGTACAGTACCTGAAGTGGGCCATGCTATAGAAGGTGGTACAGTACCTGAAATAGGCCATGCTATAGAAGGTGGGACATTACCTGAAATGGGCCATGCTATAGAAGGTGGTACAGTACCTGAAGTGGGCCATGCTATAGAAGGTGGAACAGTACCTGAAGTGTGCCATGCTATAGAAGGTGGTACAGCACCTGAAGTCGGCAATGCTATAGGTGGGACAGTACCTGCATTGGACCGTGCTATAGAAGGCGGGACAGTACCTGAAGTGGGCCATGCTATAGAAGGTGGTACAGTACCTGATGTGGGCAATGCTATAGAAGGTGGTACAGTACTTGAAGTGGGCCATGCTATAGAAGGTGGTACAGTACTTGAAGTGGGCCATGCTATAGAAGGTGGTACAGTACTTGAAGTGGGCCATGCTATAGAAGGTGGTACAGTACTTGAAGTCGGCAATGCTATAGAAGGTGGGACAGTACCTGAGGTGGGCCATGGTATAGAAGGTGGGACAGTACAGTACATGAAGTGGGCCATGGTATAGAAGGTGGGACAGTACAGTACCTGAAGTGGGCCATGCTATAGAAGGTGGAACAGTACAGTACCTGAAGTGGGCCATACCATAGAAGGTGGGACAGTACCTGAATTGGGCCATGCTATAGAAGGTGAGACAGTACCTGAAGTGGGCCATATTATAGAAGGTGGGACAGTACCTGAAGTGGGCCATACTATAGAAGGTGGGACAGTACCTGAAGTGGGCCATACTATAGAAGGTGGGACAGTACCTGAAGTGGGCCATGCTATAGAAGGTGGTGCAGTACCTGAAGTGGACCATGCTATAGAAGGTGGTACAGTACCTGAAATGGGCCATGCTATAGAAGGTGGTACAGTACCTGAAGTGGGCCATGCTATAGAAGGTGGTACAGTACCTGAAATAGGCCATGCTATAGAAGGTGGGACATTACCTGAAATGGGCCATGCTATAGAAGGTGGTACAGTACCTGAAGTGGGCCATGCTATAGAAGGTGGAACAGTACCTGAAGTGTGCCATGCTATAGAAGGTGGTACAGTACCTGAAGTCGGCAATGCTATAGGTGGGACAGTACCTGCATTGGACCGTGCTATAGAAGGCGGGACAGTACCTGAAGTGGGCCATGCTATAGAAGGTGGTACAGTACCTGAAGTGGACCATGCTATAGAAGGTGGTACAGTACCTAAAGTGGGCCATGCTATAGAAGGTGGTACAGTACCTGAAGTGGGCCATGCTATAGAAGGTGGGACAGTAGCTGAAGTGGGCCATGCTATAGAAGGTGGGATGGTGCAGTACCTGAAGCGGGCCATGCAATAGAAGGTGGGACAGTACAGTACCTGAAGTGGGCCATGCTATAGAAGGTGGGACAGTACCTGAAGTGGGCCATGCTATAGAAGGTGGAACAGTACCTGAAGTGGACCATGCTATAGAAGGTGGGACAGTACCTTAAATGGGCCATGCTATAGAAGGTGGGACAGTACAGTACCTGAAGTGGGCCATGGAATAGAAGGTGGGACAGTACAGTACCTGAAGTGGGCCATGGTTTAGAAGGTGGAACAGTACAGTACCTGAAGTGGGCCATACTATAGAAGGTGTTACAGTACCTGAAGTGGGCCATGCTATAGAAGGTGGGACAGTACAGTACCTGAATTGGGCCATGCTATAGAAGGTGGGACAGTACCTGAAGTGGGCCATGCTATAGAAGGTGGGACAGTACCTGAAGTGGGCCATACCATAGAAGGTGGGACAGTACCTGAAGTGGGCCATACTATAGAAGGTGGGACAGTACCTGAATTGGGCCATTCTATAGAAGGTGGGACAGTACCTGAAGTGGGCCATACTATAGAAGGTGGGACAGTACCTGAAGTGGGCCATGCAATAGAAGGTTGGGCAGTACAGTACCTGAAATGGGCCATGCTATAGAAGGTGGTACAGTACTTGAAGTGGTCCATGCTATAGAAGGTGGTACAGTACTTGAAGTGGGCAATGCTATACAGTACCTGAAGTGGGCCATGCTATAGAAGGTGGTACAGTACTTGAAGTGGGCCATGCTATAGAAGGTGGTACAGTACCTGATGTGGGCAATGCTATAGAAGGTGGTACAGTACTTGAAGTGGGCCATGCTATAGAAGGTGGTACAGTACTTGAAGTGGGCCATGCTATAGAAGGTGGTACAGTACCTGATGTGGGCAATGCTATAGAAGTGGGCTTGAAGTGGGCCATGCTATAGAAGGTGGTACAGTACAGCCACTATAGAAGGTGGAAGTGGGCCATGCTATAGAAGGTGGTACAGTACCTTATGTGGGCAATGCTATAGAAGGTGGTACAGTACCTGAAGTGGGCCATGCTAAGGAAGGTGGGACAGTACAGTACATGAAGTGGGCCATGGTATAGAAGGTGGGACAGTACAGTACCTGAAGTGGGCCATGCTATAGAAGGTGGAACAGTACAGTACCTGAAGTGGGCCATACTATAGAAGGTGGGACAGTACCTGAATTGGGCCATGCTATAGAAGGTGAGACAGTACCTGAAGTGGGCCATACTATAGAAGGTGGGACAGTACCTGAAGTGGGCCATACTATAGAAGGTGGGACAGTACCTGAATTGGGCCATTCTATAGAAGTTGGGACAGTACCTGAAGTGGGCCATGCTATAGAAGGTGTGACAGTATCTGAAGTGGGCCATGCTATAGAACATGGGACAGTACAGTACCTAAAGTGGGCCATGCTATGAAAGCTCACAGACACACCTTCAATTCATCAGTTGGCCCCTGTAACATTTCACAACCAGCACCTAAGCTACTAACTTGATCATACACAGGAATCTGACAAAACATTGAGGTCACACTCAACATCTTTTTGTCTGATGTCATGCTGACCTGTTCAATTACCTGCCGCAGTAACACATTCACTTGTACACCTGTACGATGTTATTCTCACCCGTTAGGCATGTGACTAAGAAAGAGTATTGACGATCCTCATTCTAGGTCATGTGTCTTACCTGTATGATGCTGTGTGCGTACTGCTCAGCTCTCTCCCAGCCATACTCCTCTGTCTGAGGGGCTCCAGCCAGCGCAGGCCTCCGTTCCAAACAGGTAGTATTCTGGGTACAGGTGGTGGGTAGTGCCCAGGGAGAGCTCTGCCGGCACCAGGGTGTCCAGGTACCAGTGGACTCCAACACCATGGATATACCTGCCAGCACGCACATCACTGAGGACCTGGGGGGGAGGAGGAGCATACTTCAATATTGTCCAAATGTACACTTTCAACATTTCACTATTTCTTTATGGACTTCTGCCCTTTTCCCATGCATCCTTCTTTTTTGACTCTCTCTCTCTCTCTCTCTCTCTCTCTCTCTCTCTCTCCTCTTTGATCCTACCTTACCCCATCATCTCTAATTCCTTTCCTCCCTCTCTCAAAGCCCCCCCTCTTCTTTCAGAGTGCTTCTCTCACACCACTCTAGCCCAGTGTGGCAGTAGCAGAGGTGTGTGTGAATTTCTAAGCAAACAGCTGGAGGCAGGGCTTTCTCCTATAGAGCTCCATTTTTATGGAACGGTCTGCCTACCCATGTCAGAGACGCAAACTCGGTCTCAACCTTTAAGTCCTTACTGAAGACTCATCTCTTCAGTGGGTCATATGATTGAGTGTAGTCTGGCCCAGGAATGGGAAGGTGAACGGAAAGGCTCTGGAGCAACGAACCGCCCTTGCTGTCTCTGCCTGGCCGGTTCCCCTCTTTCCACTGGGATTCTCTGCCTCTAACCCTATTACAGGGGCTGAGTCACTGGCTTACTGGGGCTCTCTCCTACCGTCCCTGAAGGGGGTGCGTCACCTGAGTGGGTTGATTCACTGATTTGGTCATCCTGTCTGGGTTGGCGCCCCCCCTTGGGTTGTGCCGTGGCGGAGATCTTTGTGGGCTAGCTATACTCAGCCTTGTCTCAGGATGGTAAGTTGGTGGTTGAAGATATCCCTCTAGTGGTGTGGGGGCTGTGCTTTGGCAAAGTGGGTGGGGTTATATCCTTCCTGTTTGGCCCTGTTCGGGGGTGTCCTCGGATGGGGCCACAGTGTCTCCTGACCCCTCCCGTCTCAGCCTCCAGTATTTATGCTGCAGTAGTTTATGTGTCGGGGGGCTAGGGTCAGTTTGTTATATCTGCAATACTTCTCCTGTCCTATTCGGTGTCCTGTGTGAATTTAAGTGTGCTCTCTCTAATTCTCTCTTTCTCTCTCTCGGAGGACCTGAGCCCTAGGACCATGCCTCAGGACTACCTGACATGATGACTCCTTGCTGTCCCCAGTCCACCTGGCCATGCTGCTGCTCCAGTTTCAACTGTTCTACCTTATTATTATTCGACCATGCTGGTCATTTAGGAACATTTGAACATCTTGGCCATGTTCTGTTATAATCTCCACCCGGCACAGCCAGAAGAGGACTGGCCACCCCACATAGCCTGGTTCCTCTCTAGGTTTCTTCCTAGGTTTTGGCCTTTCTAGGGAGTTTTTCCTAGCCACCGTGCTTCTACACCTGCATTGCTTGCTGTTTGGGGTTTTAGGCTGGGTTTCTGTACAGCACTTTGAGATATCAGCTGATGTACGAAGGGCTATATAAATACATTTGATTTGGATTAATTTTTGATTGAGTTACACCAATGAGTGTTAATTGCACTCTTAGAGAGTATTTGATTTGATTTGGAGGTGTGCAGGGCGGGGCCAAGGTCCAGGCCCACCCAATCCCTCTGCTCCTCTACTGTGAAGCCCAGAGCCTGGAAACTGGAGCAGAGAAAACAGATTACTGTTATAATATATGCCATTTAGCAGACACTTTTATCCAAAGCGTGCATAGATTTGAGGTATTTTGGTGGTTCCGGGAATCTCACCCACTACCCTGCGTTACGAGCTCCATACATTACCAACTGAGATAAAAGAACCTGTAACATGGACTTCCTCTATAACCAACTTCATTACCAGAATGCAACTACTAACTAAATATCACTTTTTCCTGTTGTCAATTATGTACCTGCCTTAGATACACATGTAATATAAAGTGAGATGTGGCCTGTAGTTGGTCATCTGTCCAGCAGAGGGCTCGTTGCCTGTGGTCACGGCCCAGAATGATAGGTTGTATTTGGCATACTCCTCCAGGAACCTGAGGGAGAGGAAGTAGAATGAATACTCAGAGAGAGGGGGAAAAGTCCAACTCCTCTGTAAGGCTCCATGTGCCCAGTATGATACCTGACATAGTATTTAGCCCAGGTTAAGGTGTGTATATTGTATGAATCCTGACATAGTATTTAGCCCAGGTTTAGGTGTGTCTACTGTATGATTCCTGACATAGTATTTAGCCCAGGTTAAGGTGTGTCTACTGTATGATTCCTGACATAGTATTTAGCCCTGGTTAAGGTGTGTATACTGTATGATACCTGACATAGTATTTAGCCCAGGTTGTGTGTATACTGTATGATACCTGACATAGTATTTAGCCCAGGTTAAGGTGTGTATACTGTATGATACCTGACATCGTATTTAGCCCAGGTTAAGGTGTGTATACTGTATGATACCTGACATAGTATTTAGTCCAGATTAAGGTGTGTGTACTGTATGATACCTGACATAGTATTTAGTCCAGATTAAGGTGTGTATACTGTATGATACCTGACATAGTATTTAGTTTAGGTTCAGGTGTGTCTACTGTATGATACCTGAAATAGTATTTAGTTTAGGTTCAGGTGTGTCTACTGTATGATACCTGACATAGTATTTAGCCCAGGTTAAGGTGTGTCTACTGTATGAATCCTGACATAGTATTTAGCCCAGGTTAAGGTGTGTATACTGTATGATACCTGACATAGTATTTAGTCCAGGTTAAGGTGTGTATACTGTATGATACCTGACATAGTATTTAGCCCAGGTCTTGCCCTTCAAAGAGCCCTTGCTAGAGAGAGCACTGTTGGTCTGCAACCATGCGGGGACGCTCCAGGAATTGGCCAGCAGAGACAGGGGGCGGAGTGACAGGACCTAGGCTCGCTGCAGCAAGGGGATCTGGGATTGGACCAACAACAGGAAGTGTTGTGGGTAGATACATTTAAGATGACTTGTGTCCAGGTCTCTCTTGAGCCTTGTGTCCAGGTCTCTCTTGAGCCTTGTGTCCAGGTCTCTCTTGAGCCTTGTGTCCAGGTCTCTCTTGAGCCTTGTGTCCAGGTCTCTCTTGAGCCTTGTATCGAGGTCTCTCTTGAGCCTTGTATCGAGGTCTCTCTTGAGCCTTGTGTCCAGGTCTCGCTTGAGCCTTGTATCGAGGTCTCTCTTGAGCCTTGTATCGAGGTCTCTCTTGAGCCTTGTATCGAGGTCTCTCTTGAGCCTTGTGTCCAGGTCTCGCTTGAGCCTTGTGTCCAGGTCTCTTTTGAGCCTTGTATTGAGGTCTCTCTTGAGCCTTGTGTCCAGGTCTCTCTTGAGCCTTGTATTGAGGTCTCTCTTGAGCCTTGTGTCCAGGTCTCCCTTGAGTCCATGTCTCTTGTGATAGAAAAAGTACATATTTACCTGATTTGTTTGATATTAATAGTTAACGGTTATGTACTTAACAAAAGTAGGACATTTATGTTCATTTATGTTCTGTTTTATGTGTTTCTGTAAAGAGATGGTTTCCACTCTAGCTTCCTGCAGTTTGTCTGGGCATATGTTCAAGGAAATTAGATTTTGCTAGAGATAGATTGAGCTGACAATGACTTGGTGATTTAAAACCTAAAGCTGGCATTCCATAGACAAGATGTGGTATGGGTGACCCGAGATAGCCTGGAAGAGTTTAGAACAATGCCTCATTGTCTCATCTTCCTGGCATCTGGGTGACTAAGCCGGGTTGGGGTAAAACAACACCCCATGCAGACAACCAGGAGACGGACCAGCCAGACCAGTCAGTAAGACGGACCAGCCAGACCAGTCAGTAAGACGGACCAGCCTGACCAGTCAGTAAGACGGACCAGCCTGACCAGTCAGTAAGACGGACCAGCCTGACCAGTCAGTAAGACGGACCAGCCAGACCAGTCAGTAAGACGGACCAGCCAGACCAGCCTGACTAAGCATTTTGATGTCCTATATAATCTGTTTGATCATTTTCAGTTAAGTAGTTTCATTATTGCAATAATTAATCGATATTGAATAAAGATGATTGTTTGAAGAAATGACAAAGTCTCTCTCACTTGATTAGAATATTTCACCACACTCTCAAGTCCAGGTCTCCCCTTAAAACAAGACTAACCTGGTTAAATAAAGGTTAAATAAAATAACAAATTGTACGGTGTGAACTCAGTGGAAAATTGAATAGTACTCCTGTATGCCATCATATTTTATGTTGAATCTCATCCAAACTTTTCTCTTTGTCAACAACAAAAAATGACTTCATATTGATCAGAAACAGTGCTATTTGTAGACAAAAAGGGTTTTTATCTTATCTGAAAGGGTTCTATCTGGAACCTTTCTTTTCAGAGGGTTCTCCTACAGAGATAAAGGGTTTTACATAGCACTCTTTTTTTCTGAGAGTGTACCCAGTACAGTAACTATAACGTTTGTGTTGCCTCATCCAGTCTCTGTAAAGGACCCATTCATTCTACAGCTATCCTTTCAAAATGGCAGCCCGTGATAGATTTAGTCATGGGTGCTCTGGGGGCTGGTCCCTATAACTTGTGTGCATTGGAGTGTGACTGTTTGAGGTTGTGGACAGGTGTCTTTTTATACTGATAACAAGTTCAAACAGGTGCCATTAATACAGGTAATGAGTGGAGGACAGAGGAGCCTTTTAAAGAAGAAGTTACAGGTCTGTGAGAGCCAGAAATCTTGCTTGTTTGTAGGTGACCAAATACTTATTTTCCACCATAATTTGCAAATAAATTCATTAAAAATCCTACAATGTGATTTTATGGATTTTTTTTCTCATTTTGTCTGTCATAGTTGAAGTGTACCTATGATGAAAATTACAGGCCTCTCATCTTTTTTGGGAGAACTTGCACAATTGGTGGCTGACTAAATACTTTTTTGCCCCACTGTATGTTAGAATGCTATTCATTGACTATAGCTCAGCATTCAACACCATAGTGCCTTCAGAGCTCATCAATAAGCGAAGGACCTTGGGACTAAACACCTCCCTCTGCAACTGGATCCTGGACTTCCTGACGGGCCGCCCCCAGGAGGTAAAGGGAGGTAACGACATCTGCCACACTGATCCTCAACACGAGCCCCTCAGGGGTGCGTGCTCAGTCCCCTCCTGTACTCCCTGTTCACCCACGACTGTGTGGCCAGGCACGACTCCAACACCATCATCAAGTTTGCAGACATCACAACAGTGGTAGGCCTGATCCCCGACAACAACGAGACAGCCTATAGGGAGGAGGTCAGAGACATGGCCGGGTGGTGCCAGAATAACAACCTATCTCTCACCGTAACCAAGACTAAAGAGATGATTGTGGACTTCAGGAAAAGGAGGACCAAACATAAGTATTTGGTCAATAACAAAAGTTTATCTCAATACTTTGTTATATACCCTTTGTTGGCAATGACAGAGGTCAAACGTTTTCTGTTCCCGAGAAAGCAGTATATCGTTTGTATTGTGCTCGTCAGACTCATTAAAGGAAAAAAAGGATTCTGCCAGTCCGTGGTGAGTAATCACAGTCCTGATGTCCAGAAGTTATTTTCGATCATAAGAGACGGTAGCGGCAACATTATGTACAAAATAAAAAAATAAAAAAACAAGTTACAAACAACGCAAATAAACAAACAAAAAAAACACAATTGGTTGGGGACACGTAAAACGACGGCCTTCTTCTCCGGTGCTATTTTACAACTGTCATACCCAATCACCCGAACACAAAATAAAAGCTTGTTTTTACTACAATGTTTGTAAACATAGTAAAAGTACACAAACACTATAACTTACCATTTTGATATCCTGGATGGTCAGCTCTGTCTGTAAATTTAAGAGTGGTTACATTTATCCAGCCCTATCCCTCAGCTTTTTACCAAAACAGGGCCAGGGATGACGTTTGGTTATTGTTTCAACTGCAGATTGACACTTTAAGATGGGTGGGGAATAACACATAAATTCTTCAGAAACACTGTTCTGTTAATAATTCCCTAAGGCTTATTGCAACATACCGGCCGCCTACTCGTCTTCTGTTATTCCATGGTAATGACTACTACCTGATGTTATGGAATGATAAAGAAATGTGGGCGATTACTGAGAAACATCCTCGTTTAACTTGTCACAGAATTCTAATGACTTCCATAGAGGGGTGTTGAGTAAAAACCTTCCAGAGAACCATTGTGAGTGGGAGTCATGCCTATTCTTCCAACATTGACACATTGAATAAACAATCTGAAGCATTCTATCAATTAACACAGGCTAGTTTTAAGCGTCTGTTACAGAAAGGGTAGGTTTAAGGCCCTTTCTTACCAAGTCCTTTCCTCACTCCTGAGTCTTAAAGTAATGCCTTGGCACGTTGAGGAGAAAGTGACACTTTGAGAATGAGGAACCATTGCAGGAAAACATTCAATAACAGATTTATTTTCATCACAGAAAAACTGATAGGCTACTACAGGATTCTCTAGACATGGGATTTCACCAACTATCTTTCTTTCCTCAAACCGTGGCAGAACTGAACTGCTTTATAGTGGTGAATGTGGTATTTGCACCATAGTGTATAGCTCATACTAGTTTTCAACACCTGACTAGAGGTGTTGATTGTGCTTCTGGAATATGGTGAGTCATTGTCAGTGGTGTAAAGTACTTAGGTAAAAATACTTGAAATACTTGTCTTTGTCCAGCAACCGGCTCAAGAGGCTCACAGACTGTTGATAGGTGTGGCATGAACGTTGCAAGATAGTTTGCAAAGCCGATGAGACGCTGTACTCCTTTTGCATCAGACGGGTTTGGCTTGTCGAGGATCACTCTGTCTTTGTCTAGGTCCGGCTTCGGGCCTTTGGCCGAGAGAATGCGACCATGGAAGTGGACATATTTCACCTTGAACTGCAGCTTCTTCTGGCCAAGGCGAAGCTTAACTCATCGGCAGCACTCCATCAGTGCCAGGAGCTTCACATCATGAATACGTTCTGCTTCTTCGTCTGTGTCACCACAGCCTACGATCAGGACATCATCGGCTATGGGTTCAATGCCCTTGAGCCCAGCCAATAACTTGTGCTGCTTGCGTTGGTATATCTCAGGCACAACTGAGACACCAAACGGGAGCTTGAGCCAGCGTTTCCCACCCCAGGGGTCCAGAAGGTAGTCATGAAGCTGCTTTCTTCGTCCAGCTTGCATTGAAGGAATGCATCTCGGGCATCCACTAAGGTGGAAATGCTGGCCTTGGGAGTAGTGGGATCGTTTCAGTGCTTGGTTCAGATGCTTTGGGTCGATGCAGACCCTCAGCTTCTCTGGTTTTTTCACTATGACCATATTGCTGATCCAGTCAGTTGGTTTAGTCACAGATGTCATGTGGCCATCGGCCTCATACTTGTCCAGCTGGGCCTTCACAGCCACTTTCATTGCAATGGACACATTGCGAGGAGCACACTGGACTGGAGTGATGCTCTCATCCAATTCAAAGTATACCTCCCCAGGCACTGATTCAACGGGCCTGTTGAATATATTGTCATATCTGCTGAGTAGTTGTTCTTTGGACAGGGGTCCATGCTGGACATGATCCACAATGTGCAGATAATTTGGTATCATACTGTACACATACCTAAACCTGAACTAAATACTATGTCAGGTATCATACAGTATACACACCTTAACCTGGGCTAAATACTATGTCAGGTATCATACAGTATACACACCTTAACCTGGGCTAAATACTATGTCAGGTATCATACAGTATACACACCTTAACCTGGACTAAATACTATGTCAGGTATCATACAGTATACACACCTTAACCTGGGCTAAATACTATGTCAGGTATCATACAGTATACACACCTAAACCTGGACTAAATACTATGTCAGGTATCATACAGTATACACACCTTAACCTGGACTAAACACTATGTCAGGTATCATACAGTATACACACCTAAACCTGGACTAAATACTATGTCAGGTATCATACAGTAGACACACCTAAACCTAAACAGTCCCAGAATAACAGCAAAGGACCTTGTGAAGATGCTGGAGGAAATGGGTACAAAAGTATCTATATCCACAGTAAAACAAGTCCTATATTGAAATAACTTGAAAGGCCGCTCAGCAAGGAAGAAGCCACTGCTCCAAAACCGCCAGAAAGAAGCCAGTTTGCATGTTTGGAGGAAAAAGGGGGAGGCTTGAAATGTGCAGCACAAGACATGGTACAAACATTATTTGGTATCATACAGAACACATACCTAAACCTGAACTAAATACTATGTCAGGTATCATACAGTATACATACCTAAACCTGAACTAAATACTATGTCAGGTATCATACAGTATACATACCTACACCTGAACTAAATACTATGTCAGGTATCATACAGTATACATACCTAAACCTGAACTAAATACTATGTCAGGTATCATACAGTATACATACCTACACCTGAACTAAATACTATGTCAGGTATCATACAGTATACATACCTAAACCTGAACTAAATACTATGTCAGGTATCATACAGTATACATACCTACACCTGAACTAAATACTATGTCAGGTATCATACAGTATACATACCTACACCTGAACTAAATACTATGTCAGGTATCATACAGTATACATACCTAAACCTGAACTAAATACTATGTCAGGTATCATACAGTATACATACCTAAACCTGAACTAAATACTATGTCAGGTATCATACAGTATACATACCTAAACCTGAACTAAACACTATGTCAGGTATCATACAGTATACATACCTAAACCTGAACTAAACACTATGTCAGGTATCATACAGTACACATACCTAAACCTGAACTAAATACTATGTCAGGTATCATACAGTATACATACCTACACCTGAACTAAATACTATGTCAGGTATCATACAATATACATACCTACACCTGAACTAAATACTATGTCAGGTATCATACAGTATACATACCTACACCTGAACTAAATACTATGTCAGGTATCATACAGTATACATACCTAAACCTGAACTAAATACTATGTCAGGTATCATACAGTATACATACCTAAACCTGAACTAAACACTATGTCAGGTATCATACAGTATACATACCTAAACCTGAACTAAACACTATGTCAGGTATCATACAGTACACATACCTAAACCTGAACTAAATACTATGTCAGGTATCATACAGTATACATACCTAAACCTGAACTAAATACTATGTCAGGTATCATACAGTATACATACCTAAACCTGAACTAAACACTATGTCAGGTATCATACAGTACACATACCTAAACCTGAACTAAATACTATGTCAGGTATCATACAGTATACACACCTTAACCTGAACTAAATACTATGTCAGGTATCAGGCGTTTGCATGTAGAGCCTGAGAGGAGAGAATGTTGACTGGTTTTCACAATCTCAAACTCCAGCTTGTTTTTGCGTCCACGAATTACACATTCGGTCACAAAGATGCCCATAGAGCTCATTAGCTCTCCTGAGTACAGCTTTAGTCTAGTATCAGGTGCCAGGTTGATTTTGTCTTTGTAGCTCATTACGTTGCTTGTTGTGTAATCGTAGTGTCACAAACCATTTCTTCCCTCTTGAGTGTACAGCCCCAATTGATTCATGCATGTAAATGTCACTTTCACTGTTCTGAAACTGAGTGACATCATCAACACAGTAAATCTTGCCCTCACTCACCCGTCTTTTTCTTTTGAGACACACTTTTACAAAGTGATTATTAGTTCCACAAGCTCTGCATGGTTTTCCGTAGGCAGGGCAGTGCTCTTTGCCTCGTGCCTGTGTATTTTCACAGTATTTACATAATTGCAGGTGTAGCAGCACGGTGGCTAGGAAAAACTCCCTAAAAAGGCCAAAACCTAGGAAGAAACCTATAGAGGAACCAGGCTATGAGGGGTGGCCAGTCCTCTTCTGGCTGTGCCGGGTGGAGATTATAACAGAACATGGCCAAGATGTTCAAATGTTCATAAATGACCAGCATGGTCAAATAATAATAATCATAGTAGTTGTTGAGGGTGCAGCAAGTCAGCACCTCAGGAGTAAATGTCAGTTGGCTTTTCATAGCCGATCATTGAGAGTATCTCTACCGCTCCTGCTGTCTCTAGAGAGTTGAAAACAGCAGGTCTGGGGCAGGTAGCACGTCCGGTGAACAGGTCAGGGTTCCATAGCCGCAGGCAGAACAGTTGAAACTGGAGCAGCAGCACGGCCAGGTGGACTGGGGACAGCAAGGAGTCATCATGCCAGGTAGTCCTGAGGCATGGTCCTAGGGCTCAGGTCCTCCAAGAGAAAGAAATAAAGAATTAGAGAGAGCATACTTAAATTCACACAGGACACCGGATAAGACAGGATAAATACTCCAGATATAACAGACTGACACTAGCCCCCCAACACATAAACTACTGCAGCATAAATACTGGAGGCTGAGACAGGAGGGGTCAGGAGACACTGTGGCCCCATCCGATGATACCTCCGGACAGGGCCAAACAGGCAGGATATAACCCCACCCACTTTGCCAAAGCACAGCCCCCACACCACTAGAGGGATATCTTCAACCACCAACTTACCATCCTGAGACAAGGCCGAGTTTAGCCCACAAAGATCTCCACCACGGCACAACCCAAGGGGAGGCGCCAACCCAGATACATGCTATGGGGTTCTCTGTCTTCAAGGTCCATGGTGAATTACTCTGCCTTGATTTGTTTTTTCAGAATGTCTGCCTGGCAACAGCATGAACAGTATCAACGTCGGTGAACGGGGTCTCGATTTCCATTGCTCTCATTCTCATGTCACTGACTTCGGCAGTGCAGCACATTTCAAAGGCAGTTACTAATGTAGGCAGGGCAGGGCAGTGCTCTTTGCCTCGTACGTGTGTATTTTCACATTATTTACACCAAATCAAATGTATTCATATAGCCCTTCTTACATCAGCTGATATATCAAAGTGCTGTAGAGAAACCCAGCCTAAAACCCTAAAGAGCAAGCAATGCGTCTCTCTCTTAGTAGACGCCGGCGCGTATTCTCATTTGCAAATCCCAGCACTATTTTGTCACGAATCAATTAATCTTTCAATCCCCAGTATTCACAAGTAGCGGATCTTTCTCTCAAACGTGTTACAAAGATGTGTACTGACTCACCCTGTTTGCAGCTTCCGAAAACGAACCAATCGTAAATGACGTTCCTGGTGGGTTTGAAGTAATTCTCCAATGCAATCCAATATAGCCTTTGCATCACACTGTTGTCGTGCTGTGAGGGTGAGTTTGTGCCGGTAGAAATGCCTGCATTCGCTGCCCATTAAACTCCTCAGAGTTGCCGCTTGGACGTCGTTGGGTTTCTTATGTAGACCGGTTGCCAGCGCATAGTCCTCGAATTTGTGAAATGATCGCCCCTCATCTAGCTTCAGAGTTTGTTCTGTTAGGTGACCTAAACTGGGATATGCTTAACACACCGGCAGTCCTACAACCTAAGCTAGATGCCCTCAATCTCACACAAATCACCAAGGAACCCACCAGGTACAACCCTAAATATGTAAACAAGGGCACCCTCATAGACGTCATCCTGACCAACTGGCCCTCCAAATACACCTCTGCTGTCTTCAACCAGGATCTCAGCGATCACTGCCTCATTGCCTGTATCCGCTAAGGATCCGCAGTCAAACGACCACCCCTCATCACTGTCAAACGCTCCCTAAAACACTTCTGCGAGCAGGCCTTTCTAATCGACCTGGCCTGGGTATCCTGGATGGATATTGACCTCATCCCGTCAGTTGAGGATGCCTGGTCATTCTTTAAAAGTAACTTCCTCACCATTTTAGATAAGCATGCTCCGTTCAAAAAAATGCAGAACTAAGAACAGATATAGCCCTTGGTTCACTCCAGACCTGACTGCCCTCGACCAGCACAAAAACATCCTGTGGCGGACTGCAATAGCATCGAATAGTCCCCGCGATATGCAACTGTTCAGGGAAGTCAGGAACCAATACACGCAGTCAGTCAGGAAAGCCAAGGCCAGCTTCTTCAGGCAGAAATTTGCATCCTGTAGCTCTAACTCCAAAAAGTTCTGGGACACTGTAAAGTCCATGGAGAACAAGAGCACCTCCTCCCAGCTGCCCACTGCACTAAGGCTAGGTAACACGGTCACCACCGATAAATCCATGATTATCGAAAACTTCAACAAGCATTTGTCAATGGCTGGCCATGCCTTCCTCCTGGCTACTCCAACCTCGGCCAACAGCTCCCAGACACCCTGGACTCATACTGTTACAGACCTATATCCATCCTGCCCTGCCTATCTAAGGTCTTCGAAAGCCAAGTCAACAAACAGGTCACTGACCATTTCGAATCCCACCGTACCTTCTCCGCTGTGCAATCTGGTTTCCGAGCCGGTCACGGGTGCACCTCAGCCACGCTCAAGGTACTAAACGATATCATAACCGCCCTTGATAAAAGACAGTACTGTGCAGCCGTCTTCATCGACCTGGCCAAGGCTTTCGACTCTGTCAATCACCATATTCTTATCGACAGAGTCAGTAGCCTCGGTTTTTCTAATGACTGCCTTGCCTGGTTCACCAACTACTTTGCAGACAGAGTTCAGTGTGTCAAATCGGAGGGCATGTTGTCCGGTCCTCTGGCAGTCTCTATGGGGGTGCCACAGGGTTCAATTCTAGGGCCGACTCTTTTCTCTGTATATATCAATGATGTTGCTCTTGCTGCGGGCGATTCCCTGATCCACCTCTACGCAGACGACACCATTCTGTATACTTCCGGCCCTTCCTTGGACACTGTGCTATCTAACTTCCAAACGAGCTTCAACGCCATACAACACTCCTTCCGTGGCCTCCAACTGCTCTTAAACCAAATGCATGCTTTTCAACCGTTCGCTGCCTGCACCCGCACGCCCGACTAGCATCACCACCCTGGATGGTTCCGACCTAGAATATGTGGACATCTATAAGTACTTAGGTGTCTGGCTAGACTGTAAACTCTCCTTCCAGACTCATATCAAACATCTCCAATCTAAAATCAAATCTAGAGTCGGCTTTCTATTCCGCAACAAAGCCTCCTTCACTCACGCCGCCAAACTTACCCAAGTAAAACTGACTATCCTACCGATCCTCGACTTCGGCGATGTCATCTACAAAATAGCTTCCAATACTCTACTCAGCAAACTGGGTACCACTGCGACCTGTATGCTCTAGTCGGCTGGCCCTCGCTACATATTCGTCGCCAGACCCACTGGCTCCAGGTCACCTACAAGTCCATACTAGGTAAAGCTCCGCCTTATCTCAGTTCACTGGTCACGATGGCAACACCCACCCGTAGCACGCGCTCCAGCAGGTGTATCTCTCACTGATCATACCTAAAGCCAACACCTCATTTGGCCGCCTTTCATTCCAGTTCTCTGCTGCCTGTGACTGGAACGAATTGCAAAAATCGCTGAAGTTGGAGACTTTTATCTCCCTCACCAACTTCAAACATCTGCTATCTGAGCAGCTAACCAATCGCTGCAGCCGTACATAGTCTATCGGTAAATAGCCCACCCAATTTACCTACCTCATCCCCTTACTGTTAATATTTATTTACTTTTCGGCTCTTTTGCACACCAGTATCTCTACCTGTACATGACCATCTGATCATTTATCACTCCAGTGTTAATCTGCAAAATTTTTATTATTCGCCTACCTCCTCATGCCTTTTGCACACAATGTATATAGACTCTCTTTTTTTTCTTTTTCTACTGTGTTATTGACTTGTTAATTGTTTACTCCATGTGTAACTCTGTGTTGTCTGTTCACACTGCTATGCTTTATCTTGGCCAGGTCGCAGTTGTAAATGAGAACTTGTTCTCAACTAGCCTACCTGGTTAAATAAAGGTGAAAAAAAATAATAGATAATAATTTGTCCCTGAAGTTGTACCAATTAGTATTCGAGACCCCTGTGAGAATCATGGGATTTGGTGGCGGAATGTTCGCTGCCATAGCGATGGAATATGAGATATCTTTGCCTTCAGCCATCGAGGTAACATTAGGTAGTGATGCTAGCTTGCCAGCTAACAACGAGTTGATCCGTGTTGTGACTAGCAGTAGGAAACGGTGTGTGTTCGCATATGGAACGTAACCGCGCCAATACTGTACTCAGCTACAGAAATAACAAACGTGTGGTTTTCAAGACACTTCTGATACCATGATATGATATGATATGTTGGATAAAGGAATGAAGACAGACACCAATGTCAAGTTCAATAGCCTTGTTCAAGCATTGTACAAATCCCTACACACGGAGTCCAGGAAACAGTCCGTCTAGTCGATTACCTATCAATTACACTCCGTAACAATCATCCTGGTCATTTCTACTGCCTCTGATCGAGCGGACTCACTAAACCCTTGCTTTGTTTGTAAATTATGTCTTAGTGTTTGAGCGTGCCCCTGGCTATCTGTAAATATATATATATATATATTTTTTTTATAGAAAATGGTGCAGTGTGGTCTGCTTAATATAAGGAATTTGAAATGATTCAATTATTCAACTTTTACTTTTGATACTTAAGTATATTTTAGCAATTACATTGACTTTTGATACTTAAGTATATTTAAAACCAAATATATATATGTATTTTTTTTTTACTCAAATAGAATTTTACTGGGTGACTTTTTCTTAAGGTATTGTAGCGACCCGCACAGACAGCTGTGTGTTATGTGCTAGGCTAGGAGGTGGTTGTGTTGTACTGACCAGTACCCGGTGTTCGCGGGGTCCGACATGTCAATCAACCTGCTATCTGCCAATCACGGGAATGCCTGGAATGTTCTGATGCCGGGCATCCTGGTGGTTGGCGGAGTGGCGTGGAGGGGGGTTGGGCATTGAAAGTTAAGACCAGGTTCAGCCTTTGTTCTTTCTCTCTTACGTCTGGGCTTCACAAGAGAAGGTCACGATTGGCTTGTGGGTTATCTGTCATCTATTTGGCGTGTGCTACGGCCCAAACAGTAGCCTGTGTAAAGTTGGTTCAATAAACCGTCAATTCGCAAACTCAAGCCTCTGTCTGGACAATTGTTCATTTATGATCTAGTCAGGTCATTACATTGGTGTCAGAAGTAAAAACGTTGATACAAGTTAGCCAGCTAGCTAGCTGACTTATGTGGCTAGCTACCGTAGGTGAGAACGGGATTGAAAATGCTTCGAGGGAATCCGAAAGTGAAGGTGGAGGTAGGGGACGATTATGGCCTAGGAGGTGCGTGTGAATGGACGTCGGGGTTCTGTCTGAGGAGATCGCCAGGGCGTCGGAGCGCAGAGGCCGCTTGAGGGAGGACGTTAGAGTGATGGTGGCTGAAGCGGGCATGAGTGCTTCGTCGAGTGTATTTCGCGCGGATTCTGGTGGGCGGACCGAAGTGGCGACGTCGACGCGGCGTGACGAGGATTCTGGGGCTCAGGATGTAAACAAACATGGCGGCGCCCAGTTCCCGGCTGCGTCCGTATCTGTTAAGACCCCGAAGTATTCCGGTAAGGCGGATTGGGAAGCTTTTCATGCTCAGTTTGAACTGTTAGCTCATTTTAGGGGTGGTCGGATGAAGAAAGGGCACTGCAGTTGGCTTTATGCCTCACGGATGAAGCTCTGTCCTGTTTGATATTGATTAGCCCCGAGGACAGGCATGATTATGGTGCTCTAGTGGGAGCACTGAGGAGCGCTATGGACAGTGTGTACAGCCCGGGCTACTGCGCTCCGAACTGAGGAATAGACGCAGGCAGCCTGGAGAGCCTCTACGGGTGCTAGCTAATGACATTGAGAGCCTCTCTCGGCGGGCATATGCTCACATGCCCCCTCCGTGCAGAGCGAGCTAGCACGGGACCAGTTCATACAGGCTCTCCCCTACGGAGCTGCGCATACAGACCCAGCTGGCTCATCCTGAGTCATTGCAGACAGCCTTGGAGATGGCTTTGGAGAGGGAGCTGGTGTGGGCTGGGGCTTCAGCTGGGGCTTTGGTGGGGGTGCAGGGAGACACACCCTCTGTGCGAGCTGGGGGCAGAGCAGCCCGGAGCCGGAAAAGCCTGCTTGGGTGGCCGAAATGACAGAACTCATTCGGGCTGTGTCGCTACAGGCGGCACGAAACACAAGCCCTGGTCCCAGGGTCTGCTGGGGTTGTGGCCAGCCAGGCCATCTGCGCCGAGATTGCCCCATGTCCCCCAGAGCTCAGGGAAACGGCTCGGGGTCCGCATAGACCGGGTAGTGCGGACCCCTGGCTTTCTATCCCAACCACCATCATCTTCAGGAGGAGCCCACCGGCACAGACGGGGAAGCAAGGCTCCACTTCCCCAGAAGCAGACGAGGGCAAGCGGAGGGAGCCTGTTGTTGTGGTGGGCCGGACCTGTGTTGGGGACTTTTGTCATGTCCCTGTCACTGTGGAGGGGGTGCCCTGCTCCGCCCTGGTGGACACTGGGTCCACAGTAACCCTGGTGAGGCCAGATATTGTGCCAGGTTGGACTCAGTGTGAGCCTACAACTGTGCAGCTCCGCACAGTCACAGGTGAGCTGGCACCCATGAAAGGGAAGGGAATAATGACTCTGACAGTAGGGGGCAGGACTGTGCGTCATCCTGTGTGGGTGGCGGCTGTGCAGGACCCTTGTATCCTGGGGTTGGACTTTCTTAGGAGCACAGGCTGCCAGTTAGACCTAAATAGGGGCACACTGAGCTTCCAGGGAGGGACGGAAGTCACCATGGCCCCCCCTAATGTCACATTCACTCAACCCAACAAACCCTTTACTCCAACAGTTAAAGCAGCAGAGACTCATGGCTGCGCCCCTCCCCCACAGCTGTGTGACTTTTCCCCAGTCTCCCCTGTCAGGCCAGAGCCGGTGTGTTACATTCCCCCAGCTACCTCCATGACACAGCCCTCTGTGAGCTTTGGCCGCACCCCCCAGCCCAGCTACCCCAGATGGGAGAGGAGAGGACACTGCAGTGAGGGAGATATGGGGAGGAACTGTGTTGGTCTTGACCCTGAGCAGCAGGAAGGTTGTGGCAGTTGCTGTTTGAATTCAGAGACAGCTTTGCGTTGCTGTGAGGAAGAGGTGGGTCAGACTCTTCTGGTGCAGCATGAGATCGACACAGGTGATGCTCGACCCATCAAGATGCGTCCCCGCCATCCCGCTGGCACGCCAGGAGGCGGCAGACAAGGCTGTGTTGGAGATGCAGCGGGCAGACTTCATTGAGCCCTCAGACAGCCCCTGGGCGGCGCCAGTCAGTCATGGTTCCGAAGAAGGGTACTACAGGAGTTTGACGGGGCTTCTCACGTGCACTGCGTTGCTGCCCCACTGACCTCACCGCCTCCTGGACACAGGGACAAGCTGAGGTTCTGTGCGGACTACAGGCGGCTGAATGAGGTAACCAGGAAGGACTCATACCCCATACCACGTATCGATGAGTCGCTGGACCTGGTTAGGGGGTCCTCCTGGTTCTCCTCACTAGACCTCCGCAGAGGCCAGAGCCAAAACTGCGTTCTCCACTAACAGAGGACACTGGCAGTTCAAGGTCCTGTGCTTTGGCCTGTGCAACGCTCCAGCTACTTTTGAGCGTTTGATGGACAGGGTGCTGGCTGGCATCCCCCGACAGCAGTGTCTGGTATACCTCGATGACATCCTGGCCCATGGCAGCTCCTTCCAGTCAGCCCTGGGGGCGCTACGGCGTGTGCTGGAGAGGGTGGCTGCCGCAGGTCTGAAGCTCCACCCCGAGAAGTGCCACTTCATGAGGAGAGAGGTGTCCTTCTTGGGCCACCGAGTGGGGAAGGAGGGGATCAGCACCATGGAGGACAAGGTAGGGGCTGTCAGAGACTGGCCCACCCCCACCGACCAGCGTCAGCTGAAGAGCTTCCTGGGCCTGGCCTCGTACTACAGGAGGTTTGTACGGGGCTTCTCAAGCGTTGCTGCTCCACTGAACCGCCTGCTGCCGAAGGACAAGGCTTTCACTTGGACAGTGGAGTGTGAGGAGGCGTTCAACACCCTCAAACGTGCACTGATCGAGGCCCCGTGCTCGCCCCCTGACCTCACCTTGCCCTTTATCCTGGACACAGACACGAGCAATGTGGGCATGGGTGGGGTGCTGGCCCAGGTGGGGCCAGAGGGGGAGAGAGTGGTGGCGACTTCAGCAAAACATTTGACAAACATGAGCGCCGCTACTGTGTCACCCGGCGGGAGCTCTTGGCTGTTGTGGCTTCCGTCAAACACTTCAAGTACTACCTGGGTGGTCTGCCCTTTACTGTAAGGACTGACCACTCTGCTCTCCAGTGGCTCATGTCTTTCAGAGAGCCAGAGGGGCACAAGCACGCTGGTTGGAGGAGCTTCAGCCGTATGACTTCACGGTGGTGCACAGGGCAGGGGCACGCCACTCCACGCCATGTCCCGTCGGCCCTGTACTGCAGACGGCTGCCGCCACTGTGAACGGAGAGAGGGACGGGAGAGAGAGCTGCGGGCAGAGGAGGGTGTCTGTGCCACAGTGTGTCGGGCGAGCGGGCCTGTCAACTGTGAGCTGCAGACTGTCGACGTGGCTGAATGGCGGCAGCAGCAGGGACGGGACACAGACCTACAGCCAGTGCTACAGTGGGTAGAGGCGCAGGTGAGGCCACCATGGGAAGAGGTGACAGCGCTCTCACTCTCCACCAAAGGGTTGTGGTCGAAGTTTGAGAGACTGCGGCTGGCTGATGGCGTGCTACAGCGGGCATGGAAGGAGTCAGCTACGGGAGAGGAGAGGTGGCAGGTGGTGGTCCCAAAAGCATTGCGGGAGGCTGTGCTCCAGAGTACTCATGGGGGGGTGGGGACTGGACACTTTGGGGTCACAAAAACACTGCGATGGCGTTTGGTCGGAGCCCCGTCTCCGTCAGGGCTTCTACTGGGGGCAGCACAAGAGGGATGTGGAGGACTTTTGTCGCCGCTGTGACAACTGCACAGCGAGAAAGGGCCCCCCAGGCCGCTCTCATGCTCAGCTCCAACAGTTCCCAGTGGGGGCTCCCATGGAGAGGGTGGGAGTGGATGTAGTTGGGCCGTTCCCCACCACAGACAGTGGAAACCGCTGGGTGCTCACGGCCATGGACTATTTCACAAAATGGCCCGAGGCCTATGCTCTGCCTGACCAGGAGGCAGAGACCATCGTCGACGCCCTGACAGGGGGATGTTCAGCAGGTTTGGAGCTGCAGAGTCCATCCACAGCGACCAAGGCAGAAAGTCCCTGTGTTCGCCCCAGGAACCCCCACAATTCTCCCTCTCTGGCAATGACATTCTCCAGGCACCCACCCTCAGGTGCCGCAGACAAGGCTCCAGACAGCCCACTGCCCCCCTGTCTCCCCCTGTGTCACCATGTTCCTCCGTGGTTCCCCAGAACCACGGACTGTGAATGCAGGTGTAGGCAGAAAAGGAACCGTTCCCGCACTTTGTCCTTGTCCCCCATATCCCTGCCTTCATCCCCTAGTTCCCAGAGGGGCACTGCGACCATCACAGGAACCCCCCACGCAGGCAAAGGAGACCTCCGGGTCGCTTCAGAGACTTTGTTTGTTCCCTCGGGGACGAGGGACTTTGTGGTGGGGGGGCTGTGTAGCGACCCGCACAGACAGCTGTGTGTTATGTGCTAGGCTAGGAGGTGGTTGTGTTGTACTGACCAGTACCCGGTGTTCGCGGGGTCCGACATGTCAATCAACCTGCTATCTGCCAATCACGGGAATGCCTGGAATGTTCTGATGCCGGGCATCCTGGTGGTTGGCGGAGTGGCGTGGAGGGGGGTTGGGCATTGAAAGTTAAGACCAGGTTCAGCCTTTGTTCTTTCTCTCTTACGTCTGGGCTTCACAAGAGAAGGTCACGATTGGCTTGTGGGTTATCTGTCATCTATTTGGCGTGTGCTACGGCCCAAACAGTAGCCTGTGTAAAGTTGGTTCAATAAACCGTCAATTCGCAAACTCAAGCCTCTGTCTGGACAATTGTTCATTTATGATCTAGTCAGGTCATTACAGTATCTTTCCTTTTACTCAAATGACATTTGGGTACTTTTTCCACCACTGGTCATTGTAACTATCATGTACATTTCAGCCGCATTTGGTCAAATTTAATGTACAGTGGACACCACCCATTTCCTCATCCTTATTACTCCACCCCCTTCACCTGAGCAGGGATATAAGGCCAGAGCTGCTTCATCACCGCGCAACTGCAACCTGCAATTCACTTCTTCAATCTACTGCTCCTAAATACTTGTAAGTTCATTTAAGAATTTGAGGTAACTCCTATTTTAACGTGTGTTTTTTCATTTATGTACAGGGAATGGCCAGTTAAATGAGGTCTTAATGAGATGCATTTCTATTACTTTTGTGTATTATTTAGTTATTTTTTACATTTGTCATTTAGAACTGGAATTATCCATTCTCATTATAAAAGAGCTAGTTTAGGCACATTTTCTCTCTCTTTCTTCCTTTTGTCTAAATGTGTTTTGCTCCTTCCTGTTTGTGTGGGTGTTTACTATAATAAACTGCAGCAAATAAACAATATCAATTCTCTCTTTCAGAATCATGAGTAAGAACTACATGAGCACCGAGAGGATTCTGCTGAAAGG
Organism: Oncorhynchus nerka; assembly: GCF_034236695.1. NCBI lineage: Eukaryota > Metazoa > Chordata > Actinopteri > Salmoniformes > Salmonidae > Oncorhynchus > Oncorhynchus nerka. The sequence continues at coordinate 87,699 of NW_027040400.1, read as the reverse complement.
GGACTACCTCCTCTCCAACAATGGACAATTTAAAGCTATCTTTCAGGTACAATAGTTAGTGAAACACTTACATTTCAATTATATTAACATTAGATATCTGGTCTGCAACTTATTTTGACCTTAGAAGTTTTTTATAGGGATGTAACGATTCAAGCTGTGATCAGACAGACAGTGTCATTAAATCAATGCTGTGTAATAAATTATGTAGTCAACCTTTAATTATATATTTAAATGTTTAATGCATATGTGTACAACAAAAGTTCAACATTCACCTTCTGCTACCATTAACGTCAAGCCATCTAGCATACAGTTTGATGCATTCGATAAATCCAACATGCACCACACAACTCACTGCAACTGGCTCTGCAACACAATGCTGCAAGGCAAACGCAGCGTTCAATTGGAAATGATGTTGCATATGTTGGATTTATCAAACGAATGCATCAAACTGTACGTGTAGACGGCTTGACATTAATGGTAGCAGAAAGAGTTACTGGCAAAGTGAGAGGATTTAACTCTGGTGCCTTCAGCTGAACCTTATTCTTGAGACATTATTTTTATTCTCTAATATATATAAAAATGTTCAAAAGTTTGGGGCCACTTAGAAATGTCATTGTTTTTGAAAGATAAGCACATTTCTTGTCCATTAAAATAACATCAAATTGATCAGAAATAGGTTCGATTACAGGCTCAAAATGACCAGCAACAAAGAACTTTCTTCTGAAACTCGTCAGTTTATTATTATTCTGAGAAATGAAGGCTATTCCATGTGAGAAATTGCCAAGAAACTAAAGATCGAGGCATCTGTTTTTTCTCTAAGTAAGAAAAGCTATTCAAGAATTTACTGGATTAAAAAAATGATAATGATCATTCTGATTAATTACACCAACAGAAAAATACACTTATATTTTATTTTTTCTCCTACACAGCAACTGTAGTAGGAGAATCATCAGCGAGCATCTTCTGGATCCGAAATGTATTAAATACGTAAATTAAAATATTTACCATTACAAATGTAGACAGAGGACAGAGAAAAGCCAACCGCTGATATAATTTGGTATGCCTTTCAGGTGTACATTGGGGCGGCAAGTAGCCCAGTGGTTAAAGCGTTGGGCCAGTAACCGAAAGGTTGCTAGATTGAATCCCTGAGCTGACAAGGGAAAAAATGTCGTTCTGCCCCCAAACAAGGCAGTTAACCAACTGTTCCTAGGCCGTCATTGTAAATAAGAATGTGTTCTGACTTGTCTAGTTAAATACCATTTTTAAAAACATTAGGGGAATGATAATCTCATACTCTGCAAAAAGTTACATCTGATTTAGAAATTAAAATGCAAGATAAATAAATCACAATCTTAGAAAGCCCATAAATCTTTACAAGATAAAGAAGAAAATAACATTTTCTGAATTTACGCAGGAATACTATCTTTTACTTTTGAAGAGAGCCAACAACTACAGGTTAAACTCAAATAAAGCATATTACTTAATGGAAAATATCCCTGGTAAATAACTCACAAAACTAATACACGCTAAACCAGTTATAATTGTAAAATATACACATTCATGTTAATTAGAAACAACGCAATTAATGACCATTTTAAAAGCTTTATGGAAATTGATATAAATCCCAATTAAACAGGTGGACGAATCCTATAGCCTTAGACTCAACAACCCTGAAGCAATTATCAGCAGACGAAAAATAAATCACTCAAAACAGAGACCACCCAAAAAGAAATATTAGATGCTTTTAAAACATTCGCGTGGAGAAAAAGCACCAGGAATAGATAGCTTTATCATCGAATTACCTGCTGAATGGACATAAAATATATTTCATTTTTATTGTCCAGGTTCACGATCAGAAATAGTTTTGGTCGTTTTTCTTTAAACAATCAGTGTATACTAGATACATGGGCTCCGATATGAGACACAAATGATGTTTTAGTAGGAAACGATATGTTTTGATTAGAGAACGAATTGAGATTCAGTTCGATGCGATATGATTCTATGCACTGTTGCATGAACACGTTCAGTTCCCATTCTAAATGAATATCTGCTGCTGATCATGAGCTAGAGTTTATTTTATTTTTTATTTCACCTTTATTTAACCAGGTAGGCTAGTTTAGAACTATCTCATTTACAACTGCGACCTGGCCAAGATAAAGAGTTACACATGGAATAAACAAGCATAGACTCAATAACACAATAGAAAAAAAGTCTATATACAGTGTGTAGTGTCTTAACACTTAGTACTTATTTATGTAATAAGAAAGACTCTGAATACAAGCAATTGAACTGGAGCTTCACATTTACTCAAACGAGTTAGTACCAGAATAACATAGAACCACACTGCGCATGACCAAGGGTGCTCCATCCTTAAAGGGGACATCAGTAATTAACAGAACATAACACAGTGTATGCAAATGGCGTGAGGAGTTAAGGCAATAAATAGGCCATAGTAACGAAGTAATTACAATTTAGCAGATTAACACGAGTGATAGATGAGCAGATGATGATGTGCAAGTAGTGATACCGGTGTGCAATGGAGCACATAAGTAAATTAAAAACAATATGGGGATGAGGTAGTTAGATTAGGTGGGCTATTTACAGATGGACTATGTACAGCTGCAGTGATAGGTTAGCTGATGTTTTAAGTTAGTGAGGGAAATAAGTCTCCAGCGAATTTGAAATTATTATTATTATTTTTTTAAATTCTTTATTTATTTTGCAATTCATTCCAGTCATTGGCAGCAGAGAACTGGAAGGAAAAGTGGCCAAGGTAGGTGTTGGCTTTGGGGATGACCAGTGAGATATACCTGCTGGAGCGCGTGCTACGGGTGGGTGTTATCGTGACCAGTGAGCTGAGATAAGGCGGAGCTTTACCTAGCATAGACTTATAGATGACCTGGAGCCAGTGGGTCTGACGACGAATATGTAGCGAGGGCCAGCCGACTAGAGCATACAGGTTGCAGTGGTGGGTGGTATATGGGGCCTTGGTAACAAAACGGATGGCACTGTGATAGACTGCATCCAGTTTGCTGAGTAGAGTATTGGATAGTCAGTTTTACGAGGGTAAGTTTGACGGCGTGAGTGAAGGCGGCTTTGTTTGCGAAATATAAAGCTGATTCTAGATTTAATTTTAGTTTGGAGATGTTTGATATAAGTCTGGAAGGAGAGTTTACAGCCTAGCCAGACACCTAGGAATTTGTAGTTGTCCACATATTCTAAGTCAGAACCGTCCAGAGTAGTGATGCTAGTCGTGCGGGTGGGTGCGGGCAGCGAATGTTTGAAAAGCATGTATTTTGTTTTACTTGCAGTTGGAGGCCACGGAATGAGTGTTGTATGGCATTGAAGCTCGTTTGGAGGTTAGTTAAGTGTCCAAAGAAGGGCTAGATGTATACAGAATGATGTCGTCTGCGTAGAGGTGAATCAGGGAATCACCCGCAGCAAGAGCGACATCGTTGATATATACAGAGAAAAGAGTCGGCCCGAGAATTGAACCCTGTGGCACCCCATAGAGACTGCCAGAGTTCCGGGCAGGATGGATATAGGTCTATAACAGTTTGGGTCTAGAGTGTCACCTCCTTTTGAAGAGGGGGAGGACCACGGCAGCTTTCCAATATTTAGGGATCTCGGACGATACGAAAGAGCGTTTGAACAGACTGGTAATAGGGGTTGCAACAATGGCGGCAGATCATTTTAGAAAGAGAGGGTCCAGATTGTCTAGCCCAGCTTATTTGTACAAGTCCAGGTTTAGCAGCTCTTTCAGAACATATGTTATCTGGATTTGGGTGAAGGAGAAGCTCAGGCAAGTAGCTGCGGAGCTGGTAGCCAGGAGGAAAGCATGGCCAGCTGTAGAGAAATGCTTATTGAAATGTTCGATTATCATGGATTTATCGGTGGTGACCGTGTTACCTAGCCTCAGTGCAGTGGGCAGCTGGGAGGAGGTGCTCTCGTTTTCCATGGACTTTACAGTGTCCCAAAACATTTAGGAGTTTCTGTTTGAAAAAGCTAGCCTTTGCTTTCCTGACTGACTGTGTGTATTGGTTCCTGACTTCCCTGAACAGTTGCATATTGCGGGGACTATTCGATGCTAGTGCAGTCCGCCACAGGATGTTTTTGTGCTGGTCGAGGGCAGTCAGGTCTGGAGTTCTACATTTTTTTGAAAGGGGCATGCTTATTTAAGATGGTGAGGAAATTACTTTTAAAGAACGACCAGGCATCCTCGACTGACGGGATGAGGTCAATATCCTTCCAGGATACCTTGGCCAGGTCGATTAGAAAGGCCTGCTCGTAGAAGTGTTTTAGGGAGCGTTTGACAGTGATGAGGGGCGGTCATTTGACTGTGGACCCATAGCGGATACAGGCAATGAGGCAGTGATAGCTGAGATCCTGATTGAAAACAGCGTATTTGGAGGGCAAGTTGGTCAGGATAATGTCTATGAGGGTGCCCATGTTTTTGGATTTAGGGTTGTACCTAGTGGGTTCCTTGATCATTTGTGAGATTGAGGGCATCTAGCTTAGATTGTAGGACTGCTGGGATGTTAAGCATTTCCCAGTTTAGGTCACCTAACAGAACGAACTTTGAAGATGAGGGGCAATCAATTCACATATGGTGTCCAGGGCACAGCTGGGAGCTGAGGGGGGTCTATAACTGGCGGCAACAGTGAGAGACTTAATTCTGGAGGGATTCATTTTTAAAATTAGAAGCTCAAACTGTTTGGGCGAAGACCTGGAAAGTATGACAGAACTTTGCAAGCTATCTCTGCAGTAGATTGCAACTCCTCCCCCTTTGGCAGTTCTATCTTGATGGAAAATGTTGTAGTTTGGTATGGAAATCAGAATTCAGACACGGCAAGGACATCAGGGTTGGTGGAGTGTGCTAAAGCAGTGAGTAAAACAAATGTAGGGAGGCGGCTTCTGATAACATGCATGAAACCAAGGCTTTTTAGAAGTCAACAAATGAGTGCCTGGGGACACGCAGGACCTGGGCTCTGTGTGTGTGTGCGTGCGTGTAAATGATGTATGTCTATATAGGCACCTGAGCTGAGCAATAAGAGACTAGGCATCTACCACCCCACTCAATGTGGTCTCCGAGCATTTCGTATTATTCTGTAAGTAAATCCAAGACACTGCATTTAGTATGGATATGCAGTGGCGATTTTAGCATGTAAATCTTGGTGGGTGAACAAAAAAAAATGTTTTAGATGCATGACAGCAACGCCAATACAACACTAAGCAATACACGAAATGCACTATAACGGTGACAAACGGTGCCCACAAACTGTTAGGGCCTACATAAAGCTGTCCCAGCAGCGGAGCTTTCTTTTCAGCACAATTGCGTAAATCATTATCACTGCTACACCTGGCTATCAGTGGAGCCTTGTCTGGCAGCGAAATGGTTAATTCATCCTCATTTACTGCCCTTTAAAAAACATAGCTGATATGGCTGACTAGCTTAAACAAATGTGGTTTCTACTGATAATTGAGTTGTACAAACTATGACATAAGGGGACAACGAGCAGATAAGAGGCAATCTGTAATTTTGAGTACAACATTAATGAGCGGACACAGTCAATATAGCTATTTGTTCAGCACTTTTGAAATGTACAGCGACAGAATTCAGAACAGGGGCCGTTCTTACAACATTCTCCCTGTACACCAAGTCAGTACCATAGGATAAAGGGGGCATATAAGCAGACAATGAAAGCTCTTACAATATTCAATGATTACATTACTCTAAAATAGGCTACATGGGCACCACCAAGTCAGAACAGTAGGGGGGAAGGGACCAAATTATTAGGGTGAGGCACATGGGCTACTAACAGCTTACTACACAAAATACACGTAGTAGTACTTTCTTAGCTACAGTATACATATCTCCCTGTCATATTACATAATTTATGCAGCTACAAACAAGCCATTTTTGGACTCCCTTTGTTGTGCCGTGCTCACTTGAACAGGAAGGTTGCGTGGCGGTCCTTCTGGGCAAATTTTTCATCAGTCTGGCATTTCCTGGATTTATGGTGCTTTCAAGACAATTGGGAACTCGGGGGGGAAAAAACAAGGTTGAATCATGACGTCAGTGATCTTCAGGCCGGAGCTCTAGAAAGAGGCCCGAGTTCACAACTTTGAATTCCAAGTTGAATGACCGTTCAAAAATGTATTTTCCCAGTCTGAGCTTGTTCCCTGTTGTCTTGAACTCATTAAAGTCTGAGATTTCCAAGTTTCCAGTTGTTTTGAATGCGGCAGAAGGCATGCTGGATTGACAGCATGGACAATGTATTCAAACTTTTCTGGCCCATGGTGTTGAATGTTTATCCTTTTAAGCTTGGAATAGAGACCCTTAAACCCAGACATGGACACGTATTACTGCCAAAATAACATGCTAAACAGGCTCTGCCCCACCTGATCTGAATGACGGGTCACCACTGATATGTTACATTTCCTAATGTGTGTATTCATTTGTGGATGTCCATTATACATTCTGATTGATATGTTACGAATTGAAGATTTTAATTTAGAATGGGAAATGAAACAAATCTTAGTGCATCGATTTACATCACATCAAACCATTCTCTAATCAAACCGCATCGAATTGTTTCAAATGACAACGTAATTCCTGTATCAGATCGCAGACCAAGTATCTAGATACGTATCGAATGGAATAAATGCACACCCCTAATATTTTGATTTAGCTGACGAACACTTGCCGCGAATATTGAAAAATAATTTGGGAAATATTTTTCACCCTATACTTTAAGTGATCATTTAAGTGAATGAAAGGAATGCACAGCAGTACAGAGGTCATCTTTGTCTAACATGTTTATATGCAAATTAATTTTCTCTTTGCAGACCGATGGCAACTTTGTGCTCTACGGTTGGGGTCGGGTTGTCTGGGCATCAAACACTGTGAACAAAGATGCTCAGAGGCTCATCCTCCAACAGGATGGCAACCTGGTCATCTACACTACACAGGACCATCCCATTTGGGCAAGTAACACTGGCCGTTGCAACAATACACAAAGAGGCCACCTCACCCTCACTGACAAAGGTACCCTGGAGCTCTACAGAGACCGAGTGGTGATCTGGACATCGTAACATCGACCGGCCCAACAATGCACAAAGAGTTCACCTCACCCTCCCTGACAAAGGTGCTCTGATGCTCTACAGTCCCAGAAATGTGGTCTGGTGCTCTCGTGAGGACACAAATAATGAGGCAGAGTAACATCTTCACTTGACCATACCTGTCTACATCTACCACTAAACTGTATTCAAAAACATTGAGACTCTAACCCTTTGATTTGGTCAAATAAAAATGTATTGACTTAAAGTAGTCATTTGTGTTGTAATTCTGTGCATTGTGTCAGGTACTCTATATTCAAAAGACAAACATCACTAACTTTTCATGAAGAAAATAGCTTTATTGGCTCATATAAAAGAGAACATGAGATCTGACTGTTTTTCGTGTATATTTTTATTATGAAAGACACTATCATGCATCACAACAGAATAATTTATGGAGGGACACATACACAACTGCAACGTTATAATCCATGTATGAGTCTGTATTGGCGTTTGTCCCATAGAGAATGCTAGTGGCCTTGATGTCGCATGGGCAGCACCAGAGGGCTTCCGCCATTTTAAAGTGGTCAAAGTAGTCAACTGAGTGGGGATTCCTATGGGTTGTAACCTCAATGGCACTGCCCATGCTGTCATAGATATAAAGATGAGTCCTATCTCTATGGGTGTGTGGGCCCATGTGTGATGTTACAGGAAGGCACATAGTCTCTCCAGTACAGAAGGGTTTCTGTTGCTGAGGAAGATCAGTTCTTTCTTCCCTTCCTCTGTCTGACCTTTATAGAGAAATCTCAATCAGTTCAAGTGAATATCTCTTACTGTGTGGGTGTTGTAGCCAGTGGCGGTCCAGGTAGTAGAGGTAACAGCTCTCAAACTCCTTCTCACTGTAGAGGGAGACTGGTACTGGGACAAACGGGTCCATGCTGTCAAAGCCCTCCTGTAGGAGGAACACAGAGGACGAGGATGTTTTTAATAGGTGAACTTCTGTTTCTATTTGACTGATGATGCATATAAACACATCAGAAGGGTCTTGTCCAAAAACATCTAGATCATTCCCTTGTTAGCCCAGATCAATAGACACCAAGGGTTAGAGGTAGTTTTTGGACTGGACATATAACATTAACCAGGATGTAATCATGACTCCTGACCTCTCCCAGCAGCTCCTGGGGCAGGTAGGCAGAGCTTGGAGCGTAGAGAGATCCTGTCTGAGACAGCGTGGCGATGACCGCCCCTCCACGCTGAGGAGAGAGAGAAGGACAGAGGTGTAAATCACAATCATGTAATTTTCTAATGTCTATTAGACAGAGAATAACCACCATGCAGTTCTCACCCAGTCATTGTTGATCATCTTCCTCAAGTTATGAACCAATGTCAACTCCTCTGGAGCCACCTGGCAGAGAGGAGAGACACAGAAAAAGTAGAGAGAAGGGAAAAGTGACAGGGGAGAGAAAGGTCAGTCAAGTAAGCAATCTTTACACAGTAATTACAAAGGCAAAAATGGAAGCAATAGAAATGTTAGATCCCTTACTTCAAAGGCAATTATAGTCAATGAACTAATCACTGATCATAATCTTGATGTGATTGGCTTGACTGAAACATGGCTTAAGCCTGATGAATTTACTGTGTTAAAATGAGGCCTCACCTCCTGGCTACACTAGTGACCATATCCCCCGTGCATCCCGCAAAGGCAGAGTTGTTGCTAACATTTACGATAGCAAATTTCAATTTACAAAAAAAAAAAGACGTTTTCGTCTTTTGAGCTTCTAGTCATGAAATCTATGCAGCCTACTCAATCACTTTTTATAGCTACTGTTTACAGGCCTCCTGGGCCATATACAGCGTTCCTCACTGAGTTCCCTGAATTCCTATTGGACCTTGTAGTCATAGCAGATAATATTCTAATCTTTGGTGACTTTAATATTCACATGGAAAAGTCCACAGACCCACTCCAAAAGGCTTTCGGAGCCATCATCGACTCAGTGGGTTTTGTCCAACATGTCTCTGGACCTACTCACTGTCACAGTCATACTCTGGAACTAGTTTTGTCCCATGGAATAAAAGTTGTGGATCTTAATGTTTTTCCTCATAATCCTGGACTATCGGACCACCATTTTATTACGTTTGCAATTGCAACAAATAATCTGCTCAGACCCCAACCAAGGAACATCAAAAGTCGTGCTATAAATTCACAGACAACACAAAGATTCCTTGATGTCCTTCCAGATTCCCTCTGTCTACCCAAGGATGCCAGAGGACAAAAATCAGTTAACCACCTGACTGAGGAACTCAATTTAACCTTGCGCAATACCCTAGATGCAGTTGCACCCCCTAAAAACTAAAAACATTTCTCATAAGAAACTAGCTCCCTGGTACACAGAAAATACCCGAGCTCTGAAGCAAGCTTCCAGAAAATTGGAACGGAAATGGCGCCACACCAAACTGGAAGTCTTCCGACTAGCTTGGAAAGACAGTACCGTGCAGTACCGAAGAGCCCTTACTGCTGCTCGATCATCCTATTTTTCTAACTTAATTGAGGAAAATAAGAACAATCCGAAATTCCTTTTTGATACTGTCGCAAAGCTAACTAAAAAGCAGCATTCCCCGAGAGAGAATGACTTTCATTTTAGCAGTGATAAATTCATGAACTTCTTTGAGGAAAAGATTATGATTATTAGAAAGCAAATTACGGACTCCTCTTTAAATCTGCGTATTCCTTCAAAGCTCAGTTGTCCTGAGTTTGCACAACTCTGCCAGGACCTAGGATCAAGAGAGTGGTTTAGTACTAAGTGGTTTAGTACTATATCTCTTGACACAATGATGAAAATAATCATGGCCTCTAAACCTTCAAGCTGCATACTGGACCCTATTCCAACTAAACTACTGAAAGACCTGCTTCCTGTGCTTGGCCCTCCTATGTTGAACATAATAAATGGCTCTCTATCCACCGGATGTGTACCAAACTCACTAAAAGTGGCAGTAATAAAGCCTCTCTTGAAAAAGCCAAACCTTGACCCAGAAAATATTTTAAAAATTATCGGCCTATATCGAATCTTCCATTCCTCTCAATTTTTTTTGAAAAGGCTGTTGCGCAGCAACTCACTGCCTTCCTGAAGACAAACAATGTATACGAAATGCTTCAGTCTGGTTTTAGACCCCATCATAGCGCTGAGACGGCACTTGTGAAGGTGGTAAATTACATTTTAATGGCATCGGACCGAGGCTCTGCATCTGTCCTCGTGCTACTAGACCTTAGTGCTGCTTTTGATACCATCGATCACCACATTCTTTTGGAGAGATTGGAAACCCAAATTGGTCTACACGGACAAGTTCTGGCCTGGTTTAGATCTTATCTGCCGGAAAGATATCAGTTGTCTCTGTGAATGGTTTGTCCTCTGACAAATCAACTGTAAATTTCGGTGTTCCTCAAGGTTCCGATTTAGGACCACTATTGTTTTCACTATATATTTTACCTCTTGGGGATGTCATTCGAAAACATAATGTTAACTTTCACTGCTATGCGGATGACACACAGCTGTACATTTACATTTGCATTTAAGTCATTTAGCAGACGCTCTTATCCAGAGCGACTTACAAATTGGTGCGTTCACCTGGCTTAAGACATCCAGTGGAACAACCACTTTACAATAGTGCATCTAAATCTTTTAAGGCGGGGGGGGGGTGAGAAGGATTACTTCATCCTATCCTAGGTATTCCTGAAAGAGGTGGGGTTTCAGGTGTCTCCGGAAGGTGGTGATTGACTCCGCTGTCCTGGCGTCGTGAGGGAGTTTGTTCCACCATTGGGGGGCCAGAGCAGCGAACAGTTTTGACTGGGCTGAGCGGGAACTGTACTTCCTCAGTGGTAGGGAGGCGAGCAGGCCAGAGGTGGATGAACGCAGTGCCCTTGTTTGGGTGTAGGGCCTGATCAGAGCCTGGAGGTACTGAGGTGCCGTTCCCCTCACAGCTCCGTAGGCAAGCACCATGGTCTTGTAATGAAACATGGTGAAGCCCCAAAATTGCCCTTGCTAGAAGCATGTGTTTCAGACATAAGGAAGTGGATGGCTGCAAACTTTCTACTTTTAAACTCGGACAAAACAGAGATGCTTGTTCTAGGTCCCAAGAAACAAAGAGATCTTCTGTTGAATCTGACAATTAATCTTAATGGTTGTACAGTCGTCTCAAATAAAACTGTGAAGGACCTCGGCGTTACTTTGGACCCTGATCTCTCTTTTGAAGAACATATCAAGACCAATTCAAGGACAGCTTTTTTTCCATCTACGTAACATTGGAAAAATCAGAAACTTTCTGTCCAAAAATGATGCAGAAAAATTAATCCATGCTTTTGTCACTTCTAGGTTAGACTACTGCAATGCTCTACTTTCCGGCTACCCGGATAAAGCAATAAATAAACTTCAGTTAGTGCTAAATACGGCTGCTAGAATCCTGACTAGAACCAAAAAATTTGATCATATTACTCCAGTGCTAGCCTCCCTACACTGGCTTCCTGTCAAAGCAAGGGCTGATTTCAAGGTTTTACTGCTAACCTACAAAGCATTACATGGGCTTGCTCCTACCTATCTCTCTGATTTGGTCCTGCCTTACATACCTACACGTACGCTACGGTCATAAGACGCAGGCCCTCCTAATTGTCCCTAGAATTTCTAAGCAAACAGCTGGAGGCAGGGCTTTCTCCTATAGAGCTCCATTTTTATGGAACGGTCTGCCTTCCCATGTCAGAGACGCAAACTCGGTCTCAACCTTTAAGTCTTTACTGAAGACTCATCTCTTCAGTGGGTCATATGATTGAGTGTAGTCTGGCCCAGGAGTGTGAAGGTGAACGGAAAGGCTCTGGAGCAACGAACCGCCCTTGCTGTCTCTGCCTGGCCGGTTCCCCTCTTTCCACTGGGATTCTCTGCCTCTAACCCTATTACAGGGGCTGAGTCACTGGCTTACTGGGGCTCTCTCATGCCGTCCCTGGAAGGGGTGCGTCACCTGAGTGGGTTGATTCACTGATGTGGTCATCCTGTCTGGGTTGGCGCCCCCCCTTGGGTTGTGCCATGGCGGAGATCTTTGTTGGCTATACTCGGTCTTGTCTCAGGATGGTAAGTTGGTGGTTGAAGATATCCCTCTAGTGGTGTGGGGGCTGTGCTTTGGCAAAGTGGGTGGGGTTATATCCTTCCTGTTTGGCCCTGTCCGGGGGTGTCCTCGGATGGGGCCACAGTGTCTCCTGACCCCTCCTGTCTCAGCCTCCAGTATTTATGCTGCAGTAGTTTATGTGTCGGGGGCTAGGGTCAGTTTGTTATATCTGGAATACTTCTCCTGTCCTATTCAGTGTCCTGTGTGAATTTAAGTGTGCTCTCTCTAATTCTCTCTTTCTCTCTCTCGGAGGACCTGAGCCCTAGGACCATGCCTCAGGACTACCTGACATGATGACTCCTTGCTGTCCCCAGTCCACCTGGCCGTGCTGCTGCTCCAGTTTCAACTGTTCTGCCTTATTATTATTCGACCATGCTGGTCATTTATGAACATTTGAACATCTTGGCCATGTTCTGTTATAATCTCCACCCGGCACAGCCAGAAGAGGACTGGCCACCCCACATAGCCTGGTTCCTCTCTAGGTTTCATCCTAGGGTTTGGCCTTTCTAGGGAGTTTTTCCTAGCCACCGTGCTTCTACACCTGCATTGCTTGCTGTTTGGGGTTTTAGGCTGGGTTTCTGTACAGCACTTTGAGATATCAGCTGATGTACGAAGGGCTATATAAATACATTTGATTTGGATTATTTTTTGTTGTTGATTGAGTTACACCAATGAGTGTTAATTGCACTCTTAGAGAGTTAACACATAAATAAATTTGATTTGATTTGATTTGGAGGTGTGCAGGGCGGGGCCAAGGTCCAGGCCCACCCAATCCCTCTGTTCCTCTACTGTGAAGCCCAGAGCCTGGAAACTGGAGCAGAGAAAACAGATTACTGTTATAATATATGCCATTTAGCAGACACTTATATCCAAAGCGTGCATAGATTTGAGGTATTTTGGTGGTTCCGGGAATCTCACCCACTACCCTGCGTTACAAGCTCCATACATTACCAACTGAGATAAAAGAACCTGTAACATGGACTTCCTCTATAACCAACTTCATTACCAGAATGCAACTACTAACTAAATATCACTTTTTCCTGTTGTCAATTATGTACCTGCCTTAGATACACATGTAATATAAAGTGAGATGTGGCCTGTAGTTGGTCATCTGTCCAGTAGAGGGCTCGTTGCCTGTGGTCACGGCCCAGAATGATAGGTTGTATTTGGCATACTCCTCCAGGAACCTGAGGGAGAGGAAGTAGAATGAATACTCAGAGAGAGGGGGAAAAGTCCAACTCCTCTGTAAGGCTCCATGTGCCCAGTATGATACCTGACATAGTATTTAGCCCAGGTTAAGGTGTGTATATTGTATGAATCCTGACATAGTATTTAGTTTAGGTTCAGGTGTGTCTACTGTATGATACCTGACATAGTATTTAGCCCTGGTTAAGGTGTGTATACTGTATGATTCCTGACATAGTATTTAGCCCAGGTTAAGGTGTGTATACTGTATGATAACTAACATAGTATTTAGCCCAGGTTAAGGTGTGTATACTGTATGATACCTGACATAGTATTTAGCCCAGGTTAAGGTGTGTATACTGTATGATACCTGACATAGTATTTAGCCCAGGTTAAGGTGTGTATACTGTATGATACCTGACATAGTATTTAGTCCAGGTTAAGGTGTGTATACTGTATAATAACTAACATAGTATTTAGCCCAGGTTAAGGTGTGTATACTGTATGATACCTGACATAGTATTTAGCCCAGGTTAAGGTGTGTATACTGTATGAATCCTGACATAGTATTTAGCCCAGGTTAAGGTGTGTATACTGTATGAATCCTGACATAGTATTTAGCCCAGGTTAAGGTGTGTATACTGTATGATATCTGACATAGTATTTAGCCCAGGTTCAGGTGTGTATACTGTATGATACCTGACATAGTATTTAGCCCAGGTTCAGGTGTGTATACTGTATGATACCTGACATAGTATTTAGCCCAGGTTAAGGTGTGTATACTGTATGAATCCTGACATAGTATTTAGCCCAGGTTAAGGTGTGTATACTGTATGAATCCTGACATAGTATTTAGCCCAGGTTAAGGTGTGTATACTGTATGAATCCTGACATAGTATTTAGCCCTGGTTAAGGTGTGTATACTGTATGATACCTGACATAGTATTTAGCCCTGGTTAAGGTGTGTATACTGTATGATTCCTGACATAGTATTTAGCCCAGGTTAAGGTGTGTATACTGTATGATAACTAACATAGTATTTAGCCCAGGTTAAGGTGTGTATACTGTATGATACCTGACATAGTATTTAGCCCAGGTTAAGGTGTGTATACTGTATGATACCTGACATAGTATTTAGCCCAGGTTAAGGTGTGTATACTGTATGATACCTGACATAGTATTTAGTCCAGGTTAAGGTGTGTATACTGTATAATAACTAACATAGTATTTAGCCCAGGTTAAGGTGTGTATACTGTATGATACCTGACATAGTATTTAGCCCAGGTTCAGGTGTGTATACTGTATGATACCTGACATAGTATTTAGCCCAGGTTCAGGTGTGTATACTGTATGATACCTGACATAGTATTTAGCCCAGGTTAAGGTGTGTATACTGTATGAATCCTGACATAGTATTTAGCCCAGGTTAAGGTGTGTATACTGTATGATACCTGACATAGTATTTAGCCCAGGTCTTGCCCTTCAAAGAGCCCTTGCTAGAGAGAGCACTATTGGTCTGCAACCATGCGGGGACGCTCCAGGAATTGGCCAGCAGAGACAGGAAGCGGAGTGACAGGACCTAGGCTCGCTGCAGCAAGGGGATCTGGGATTGGACCAACAACAGGAAGTGTTGTGGGTAGATACATTTAAGATGACTTGTGTCCAGGTCTCTCTTGAGCCTTGTGTCCAGGTCTCTCTTGAGCCTTGTGTCCAGGTCTCTCTTGAGCCTTGTGTCCAGGTCTCTCTTGAGCCTTGTGTCCAGGTCTCTCTTGAGCCTTGTGTCCAGGTCTCTCTTGAGCCTTGTGTCCAGGTCTCTCTTGAGCCTTGTGTCCAGGTCTCTCTTGAGCCTTGTGTCCAGGTCTCTTGTGATAGAAAAAGTACATATTTACCTGATTTGTTTGATATTAATAGTTAACCATTATGTACTTAACAAAAGTAGGACATTTATGTTCATTTATGTTCTGTTTTATGTGTTTCTGTAAAGAGATGGTTTCCACTCTAGCTTCCTGCAGTTTGTCTAGGAAATTAGATTTTGCTAAATTAGATTTTGCTAGAGATAGATTGAGCTGACAATGACTTGGTGATTTAAAACCTAAAGCTGGCATTCCATAGACAAGATGTGGTATGTATGACCCGAGATAGCCTGGAAGAGTTTAGAACAATGCCTCATTGTCTCATCTTCCTGGCATCTGGGTGACTAAGCTGGGTTGGGGTAAAACAACACCCCATGCAGACAACCAGGAGACGGACCAGCCAGACCAGTCAGGAAGACGGACCAGTCAGTAAGACGGACCAGCCAGACCAGTCAGTAAGACGGACCAGCCAGACCAGTCAGTAAGACGGACCAGCCAGACCAGTCAGTAAGACGGACCAGCCTGACCAGTCAGTAAGACGGACCAGCCTGACCAGTCAGTAAGACGGACCAGCCTGACCAGTCAGTAAGACGGACCAGCCTGACCAGTCAGTAAGACGGACCAGCCAGACCAGTCAGTAAGACGGACCAGCCAGACCAGTCAGTAAGACGGACCAACCAGACCAGTCAGTAAGACGGACCAGCCAGACCAGTCAGTAAGACGGACCAGCCTGACCAGTCAGTAAGACGGACCAGCCTGACCAGTCAGTAAGACGGACCAGCCTGACCAGTCAGTAAGACGGACCAGCCAGACCAGTCAGTAAGACGGACCAGCCAGACCAGTCAGTAAGACGGACCAACCAGACCAGTCAGTAAGACGGACCAGCCTGACCAGTCAGTAAGACGGACCAACCAGACCAGTCAGTAAGACGGACCAGCCTGACCAGTCAGTAAGACGGACCAGCCAGACCAGTCAGTAATCCGGACCAGCCTGACTAAGCATTTTGATGTCCTATATAATCTGTTTGATCATTTTCAGTTAGGCTGTTGGGTTGAGTAGTTTCATTATTGCAATAATTAATCGATATTGAATAAAGATGATTGTTTGAAGAAATGACAAAGTCTCTCTCACTTGATTAGAATATTTCACCACACTCTCGAGTCCAGGTCTCCCCTTAAAACAAGACTAACCTGGTTAAATAAAGGTTCAATAAAATAACAAATTGTACGGTGTGAACCCAGTGGAAAATTGAATAGTACTCCTGTATGCCATCATATTTTATGTTGAATCTCATCCAAACTTTTCTCTTTGTCAACAACAAAAAATGACTTCATATTGATCAGAAACAGTGCTATTTGTAGACAAAAAGGGTTTTTATCTTATCTGAAAGGGTTCTATCTGGAACCTTTCTTTTCAGAGGGTTCTCCTACAGAGATAAAGGGTTTTACATAGCACTCTTTTTTTCTGAGAGTGTACCCAGTACAGTAACTATAACGTTTGTGTTGCCTCATCCAGTCTCTGTAAAGGACCCATTCATTCTACAGCTATCCTTTCAAAATGGCAGCCCGTGATAGATTTAGTCATGGGTGCTCTGGGGGCTGGTCCCTATAACTTGTGTGCATTGGAGTGTGACTGTTTGAGGTTGTGGACAGGTGTCTTTTTATACTGATAACAAGTTCAAACAGGTGCCATTAATACAGGTAATGAGTGGAGGACAGAGGAGCCTTTTAAAGAAGAAGTTACAGGTCTGTGAGAGTCAGAAATCTTGCTTGTTTGTAGGTGACCAAATACTTATTTTCCACCATAATTTGCAAATAAATTCATTAAAAATCCTACAATGTGATTTTCTGGATTTTTTTTCTCATTTTGTCTGTCATAGTTGAAGTGTACCTATGATGAAAATTACAGGCCTCTCTCATCTTTTTAAGTGGGAGAACTTGATTTGAACTTGCACAATACTTTTTTGCCCCACTGTATGTGAGAATGCTATTCATTGACTATAGCTCATCATTCAACACCATAGTGCCTTCAGAGCTCATCAATAAGCGAAGGACCTTGGGACTAAACACCTCCCTCTGCAACTGGATCCTGGACTTCCTGACGGGCCGCCCCCAGGAGGTAAAGGGAGGTAACGACATCTGCCACACTGATCCTCAACACGAGCCCCTCAGGGGTGCGTGCTCAGTCCCCTCCTGTACTCCCTGTTCACCCACGACTGCGTGGCCAGGCACGACTCCAACACCATCATCCACTTTGCAGACATCACAACAGTGGTAGGCCTGATTCCCGACAACAACGAGACAGCCTATAGGGAGGAGGTCAGAGACATGGCCGGGTGGTGCCAGAATAACAACCTATCTCTCACCGTAACCAAGACTAAAGAGATGATTGTGGACTTCAGGAAAAGGAGGACCAAACATAAGTATTTGGTCAATAACAAAAGTTTATCTCAATACTTTGTTATATACCCTTTGTTGGCAATGACAGAGGTCAAACGTTTTCTGTTCCCGAGAAAGCAGTATATCGTTTGTATTGTGCTCGTCAGACTCATTAAAGGAAAAAAAGGATTCTGCCAGTCCGTGGTGAGTAATCACAGTCCTGATGTCCAGAAGTTATTTTCGATCATAAGAGACGGTAGCGGCAACATTATGTACAAAATAAGTAAAAAAACAAGTTACAAACAACGCAAATAAACAAACAAAAAAAACACAATTGGTTGGGGACACGTAAAACGACGGCCTTCTTCTCCGGTGCTATTTTACAACTGTCACACCCAATCACCCGAACACAAAATAAAAGCTTGTTTTTACTACAATATTTGTAAACATAGTAAAAGTACACAAACACTATAACTTACCATTTTGATATCCTGGATGGTCAGTCCTTGCATCCATAGCTCTGTCTGTAAATTTAAGAGTGGTTACATTTATCCAGCCCTATCCCTCAGCTTTTTACCAAAACAGGGCCAGGGATGACGTTTGGTTATTGTTTCAACTGCAGATTGACACTTTAAGATGGGTGGTGAATAACACATAAATTCTTCAGAAACACTGTTCTGTTAATAATTCCCTAAGGCTTATTGCAACATACCGGCCGCCTACTCGTCTTCTGTTATTCCATGGTAATGACTACTACCTGATGTTATGGAATGATAAAGAAATGTGGGCGATTACTGAGAAACATCCTCGTTTAACTTGTCACAGAATTCTAATGACTTCCATAGAGGGGTGTTGAGTAAAAACCTTCCAGAGAACCATTGTGAGTGGGAGTCATGCCTATTCTTCCAACATTGACACATTGAATAAACAATCTGAAGCATTCTATCAATTAACACAGGCTAGTTTTAAGCGTCTGTTACAGAAAGGGTAGGTTTAAGGCCCTTTCTTACCAAGTCCTTTCCTCACTCCTGAGTCTTAAAGTAATGCCTTAGCACGTTGAGGAGAAAGTGACACTTTGAGAATGAGGAACCATTGCAGGAAAACGTTCAATAACAGATTTATTTTCATCACAGAAAAACTGATAGGCTACTACAGGATTCTCTAGACATGGGATTTCACCAACTATCTTTCTTTCCTCAAACCGTGGCAGAACTGAACTGCTTTATAGTGGTGAATGTGGTATTTTCTGGTTTATTTGAATAGGGACAGGTACAAACACATGAACACATTTAATAAACAATAATCTGATGCATTGCACCATAGTGTATAGCTCATACTAGTTTTCAACACCTGACTAGAGGTGTTGATTGTGCTTCTGGAATATGGTGAGTCATTGTCAGTGGTGTAAAGTACTTAGGTAAAAATACTTGAAATACTTGTCTTTGTCCAGCAACTGGCTCAGAGGCTCACAGACTGTTGATAGGTGTGGCATGAACGTTGAAAGATAGTTTGCAAAGCCGATGAGACGCTGTACTCCTTCTGCATCAGACGGGTTTGGCTTGTCGAGGATCACTCTGTCTTTGTCTAGGTCCGGCTGCCGAGAGAATGCGACCATGGAAGTGGACATCTTTCACCTTGAACTGCAGCTTCTTCAGGCCAAAGCGAAACTTAACTGATCGGCAGCGCTCCATCAGCGCCAGGAGCTTCACATCATGAATACGTTCTGCTTCTTCGTCTGTGTCACCACAGCCTACGATCAGGACATCATCGGCTATGGGTTCAATAACCTTGAGCCCAGCCAATAACTCGTGCTGCTTGCGTTGGTATACCTCAGGCGCCACTGAGACACCAAATTGTTTCAGTGCTTGGTTCAGATGCTTTGGGTCGATGCAGACCCTCAGCTTCTCTGGTTTTTTCACTATGACCATATTGCTGATCCAGTCAGTTGGTTTAGTCACAGATGTCATGTGGCCATCGGCCTCATACTTGTCCAGCTGGGCCTTCACAGCCACTTTCATTGCAATGGACACATTGCGAGGAGCACACTGGACTGGAGTGATGCTCTCATCCAATTCAAAGTATACATCCCCAGGCACTGATTCAACGGGCCTGTTGAATATATTGTCATATCTGCTGGGTAGTTGTTCTTTGGACAGGGGTCCATGCTGGACATGATCCACAATGTGCAGATAATTTGGTATCATACTGTACACATACCTAAACCTGAACTAAATACTATGTCAGGTATCATACAGTATACACACCTAAACCTGGGCTAAATACCATGTCAGGTATCATACAGTATACACACCTAAACCTGAACTAAACACTATGTCAGGTATCATACAGTATACACACCTTAACCTGGGCTAAATACTATGTTAGTTATTATACAGTATACACACCTTAACCTGGGCTAAATACTATGTCAGGTATCATACAGTAGACACACCTGAACCTGGGCTAAATACTATGTCAGGTATCATACAGTAGACACACCTTAACCTGAACTAAATACTATGTCAGGTATCATACTGTATACATACCTAAACCTGAACTAAATACTATGTCAGGTATCATACAGTATACATACCTAAACCTGGACTAAATACTATGTCAGGTATCATACAGTATACATACCTAAACCTGAACTAAATACTATGTCAGGTATCATACAGTATACATACCTAAACCTGAACTAAATACTATGTCAGGTATCATACTGTATACATACCTAAACCTGAACTAAATACTATGTCAGGTATCATACAGTATACATACCTAAACCTGGACTAAATACTATGTCAGGTATCATACAGTATACATACCTAAACCTGAACTAAATACTATGTCAGGTATCATACAGTACACATACCTAAACCTGAACTAAATACTATGTCAGGTATCATACAGTATACATACCTAAACCTGAACTAAATACTATGTCAGGTATCATACTGTATACACACCTAAACCTGAACTAAATACTATGTCAGGTATCATACTGTATACACACCTAAACCTGAACTAAATACTATGTCAGGTATCATACAGTATACACACCTAAACCTGGACTAAATACTACGTCAGGTATCAGGCGTTTGCATGTAGAGCCTGAGAGGAGAGAATGTTGACTGGTTTTCACAATCTCAAACTCCAGCTTGTGTTTGCGTCCACGAATTACATTCGGTCACAAAGATGCCCAGAGCTCATTAGCTCTCCTGAGTACAGCTTTAGTCTAGTATCACTGGGCAAGAGGTGTGTATCAGGTGCCAGGTTGATTTTGTCTTTGTAGCCCATTACGTTGCTTGTTGTGTAATCGTAGCGTCACAAACCAATTCTTCCCTCTTGAGTGTACAGCCCCAATTGATTCATGCATGTAAATGTCACTTTCACTGTTCTGAAACAGTGTTCTGAGTGACATCATCAACACAGTAAATCTTGCCCTCACTCACCCGTCTTTTTCTTTTGAGACACATTTTTACAAAGTGATTATTGGTTCCACAAGCTCTGCAGGGCAGTGCTCTTTGTCTCATGCCTGTGGATTTTCACAGTATTTACATCAAACCAAACTCTAGAGAGTTGAAAACAGCAGGTCTGGGGCAGGTAGCACGTCCGGTGAACAGGTCAAGGTTCTATAGCCACAGGCAGAACAATTGAAACTGGAGCAGCAGCACGGCCAGGTGGACTGGGGACAGCAAGGAGTCATCATGCCAGGTAGTCCTGAGGCATGGTCCTAGGGCTCAGGTCCTCCAAGAGAGAGGGAGAAAGAAATAAAGAATTAGAGAGAGCATACTTAAATTCACACAGGACATCGGATAAGACAGGAGAAATACTCCAGATATAACGGAATGACACTAGCCCCCCGACACATAAACTACTGCAGCATAAATACTGGAGGCTGAGACAGGAGGGGTCAGGAGACACTGTGGCCCCATCCGATGATACCCCCGGACAGGGCCAAACAGGCAGGATATAACCCCACCCACTTTGCCAAAGCACAGCCCCCACACCACTAGAGGGATATCTTCAACCACCAACTTACCATCCTGAGACAAGGCCGAGTTTAGCCCACAAAGATCTCCACCACGGCACAACCCAAGGGGAGGCGCCAACCCAGATACATGCTATGGGGTTCTCTGTCTTCAACGTTCATGGTGAATTACTCTGCCTTGATTTGTTTTGTCAGAATGTCTGCCTGGCAACAGCATGAACAGTATCAACGTCGGTGAACGGGGTCTCGATTTCCATTGCTCTCATTCTCATGTCACTGACTTCGGCAGTGCAGCACATTTCAAAGGCAGTTACTAATGTAGGCAGGGCAGGGCAGTGCTCTTTGCCTCGTACGTGTGTATTTTCACAGTATTTACACCAAATCAAATGTATTCATATAGCCCTTCTTACACCAGCTGATATATCAAAGTGCTGTACAGAAACCCAGCCTAAAACCATAAAGAGCAAGCAATGAGTCTCTCTTAGTAGACGCCGGCGCGTATCCTCATTTGCAATTCCCAGCACTATTTTGTCACGAATCGATTAATCTTTCAATCCCCAGTATTCACAAGTAGCGGATCTTTCTCTCAAACGTGTTACAAAGATGTGTACTGACTCACCCTGTTTGCAGCTTCCGAAAACGAACCAATCGTAAATGACGTTCCTGGTGGGTTTGAAGTAATTTTCCAATGCAATCCAATATAGCCTTTGCATCACACTGTTGTCGTGCTGTGAGGGTGAGTTTGTGCTGGTAGAAATGCCTGCATTCGCTGCCCATTAAACTCCTCATTTGCCGCTTGGACCTCGTTGGGTTTATGTAGACCGGTTGCCAGCGCATAGTCCTCGAATTCATCCCTGAAGTTGTACCAATTAGTATTCGAGACCCCTGTGAGAACCATGGGATTTGGTGGCGGAATGTTCGCTGCCATAGCGATGGAATAGGAGATATCTTTGCCTTCAGCCATCGAGGTAGCATTAGGTAGTGATGCTAGCTTACCAGCTAACAACGAGTTGATCAGTGTTGTGACTAGCAGTAGGAAACGGCGTGTGTTCGCATATGGAACGTAACCGCGCCAATACTGTACTCAGCTACAGAAATAACAAACGTGTGGTTTTCAAGACACTTCTGATACCATGATATGATATGTTGGATAAAGGAATGAAGACAGACACCAATGTCAAGTTCAATAGCCTTGTTCAAGCATTGTACAAATCCCTATACACGGAGTCCAGGAAACAGTCCGTCTAGTCGATTACCTATCAATTACACTCCGTAACAATCATCCTGGTCATTTCTACTGCCTCTGATCGAGCGGACTCACTAAACCCTTGCTTTGTTTGTAAATGATGTCTTAGTGTTTGAGCGTGCCCCTGGCTATCTAAATATATATATATATTTTTATAGAAAATGGTGCAGTGTGGTCTGCTTAATATAAGGAATTTGAAATGATTCAATTATTCAACTTTTACTTTTGATACTTAAGTATATTTTAGCAATTACATTTACTTTTGATACTTAAGTATATTTAAAACCAAATATATATATGTATTTTTTTTTTACTCAAATAGAATTTTACTGGGTGACTTTTTCTTAAGGTATCTTTCCTTTTACTCAAATGACATTTGGGTACTTTTTCCACCACTGGTCATTGTAACTATCATGTACATTTCAGCCGCATTTGGTCAAATTTAATGTACAGTGGACACCACCCATTTCCTCATCCTTATTACTCCACCCCCTTCACCTGAGCAGGGATATAAGGCCAGAGCTGCTTCATCACCGCACAACTGCAACCTGCAATTCACTTCTTCAATCTACTGCTCCTAAATACTTGTAAGTTCATTTAAGAATTTGAGGTAACTCCTATTTTAACGTGTGTTTTTTCATTTATGTACAGGGAATGGCCAGTTAAATGAGGTCTTAATGAGATGCATTTCTATTACTTTTGTGTATTATTTAGTTATTTTTTACATTTGTCATTTAGAACTGGAATTATCCATTCTCATTATAAAAGAGCTAGTTTAGGCACATTTTCTCTCTCTTTCTTCCTTTTGTCTAAATGTGTTTTGCTCCTTCCTGTTTGTGTGGGTGTTTACTGTAATAAACTGCAGCAAATAAACAATATCAATTCTCTCTTTCAGAATCATGAGTATGAACTACATGAGCACCGAGAGGATTCTGCTGAAAGGGGACTACCTCCTCTCCAACAATGGAGAATTTAAAGCTATCTTTCAGGTACAATAGTTAGTGAAACACTTACATTTCAATTATATTAACATTAGATATCTGGTCTGCAACTTATTTTGACCTTAGAAGTTTTTTTGTAGGAATGTAACGATTCAAGCTGTGATCAGACAGACAGTGTCATTAAATCAATGCTGTGTAATAAATTATGTAGTCAAACTTTAATTATATATTTAAATGTTTAATGCATATGTGTACAACAAAAGTTCAACATTCACCTTCTGCTACCATTAACGTCAAGCCATCTAGCATACAGTTTGATGCATTCGATAAATCCAACATGCACCACACAACTCACTGCAACTGGCTCTGCAACACAATGCTGCAAGGCAAACGCAGCGTTCAATTGGAAATTATGTTGCATATGTTGGATTTATCAAATTTATGCATCAAACTGTACGTGTAGACGGCTTGACATTAATGGTAGCAGAAAAAGTTACTGGCAAAGTGAGAGGATTTAACTCTGGTGCCTTCAGCTGAACCTTAATCTTGAAACATTATTTTTTATTCTCTTTTTATTATATATTAATGTATATATATATATATATATATATATATATATATATATATATATACACACTACCTTTCAAAAGTTTGGGGCCACTTAGAAATGTCATTGTTTTTGAAAAGATAAGCACATTTCTTGTCCATTAAAATAACATCAAATTGATCAGAAATAGGTTCGATTACAGGCTCAAAATGACCAGCAACAAAGAACTTCCTTCTGAAACTCGTCAGTTTA
Organism: Oncorhynchus nerka; assembly: GCF_034236695.1. Taxonomy (NCBI): domain Eukaryota; kingdom Metazoa; phylum Chordata; class Actinopteri; order Salmoniformes; family Salmonidae; genus Oncorhynchus; species Oncorhynchus nerka. The sequence goes on along the minus strand of NW_027040400.1, from coordinate 63,096 downwards.
TTATTATTCTGAGAAATGAAGGCTATTCCATGTGAGAAATTGCCAAGAAACTAAAGATCAAGGCATCTGTTTAAGGCATCTGTAAGAAAAGCTATTCAAGAATTGACTACATTTCTTTCTCTCCAAAAATGCATTCACCAATTTACTGGATAAAAAAAGATAATGATCATTCTGATTAATTACACCAACAGAAAAATACACGTAAAAAAAATAAAATAATGTTTGTCCCCTACACAGCAACTGTAGTAGGAGAATCATCAGCGAGCATCTTCTGGATCCGAAATGTATTCAATACGTAAATTAAAATATTTACCATTACAAATGTAGACAGAGGACAGAGAAAAGCTGATATAATTTGGTATGCCTTTAAGGTGTACATTGGGGCGGCAAGTAGCCCAATGGTTAAAGCGTTGGGCCAGTAACCGAAAGGTTGCTAGATTGAATCCCTGAGCTGACAAGGAAAGAATCTCTCGTTCTGCCCCCAAACAAGGCAGTTAACCAACTGTTCCTAGGCCGTCATTGTAAATAAGAATGTGTTCTGACTTGTCTAGTTAAATACCATTTTTAAAAACATTAGGGGAATGATAATCTCATACTCTGCAAAAAGTTACATCTGATTTAGAAATTAAAATGCAAGATAAATAAATCACAATCTTAGAAAGCCCATAAATCTTTACAAGATAAAGAAGAAAATAACATTTTCTGAATTTACGCAGGAATACGATCTTTTACTTTTGAAGAGAGCCAACAACTACAGGTTAAACTCAAATAAAGCATATTACTTAATAACCCTGTTAAATATCTCACAAAACGAATACACGCTAAACCAGTTATAACTGTAAAATATACACATTCATGTTAATTAGAAACAACGCAATTAATGACAATTTTAAAAGCTTTATGGAAATTGATATAAATCCGAATTAAACAGGTGGACGAATCCTATAGCCTTAGACTCAACAACCCTGAAGCAATTATCAGCAGACGAAAAATAAATCACTCAGACCACCAAAAATAAACATTATATGCTTTTAAAACATTCGCGAGGAGAAAAAGCACCAGGAATAGATAGCTTTATCATCGAATTACCTGCTGAATGGACTTAAAATATATTTCATTTTATTGTCCAGGTTCACGATCAGAAATAGTTTTGGTAGTTTTTCTTTAAACAATCAGTGTATACTAGATACATGGGCTCCGATATGAGACACACATTATGCTTTAGTAGGAAACGATATGTTTTGATTAGAGAACGAATTGAGATTCAGTTCGATGCGATATGATTCTATGGACTGTTGCATGAACACATTAATTTCCCATTCTAAATGAATATCTGCTGCTGATGTAGATCATGAGCTAGATTTTATTTTATTTTTTTATTTCACCTTTATTTAACCAGGTAGGCTAGTTTAGAACTCATTTACAACTGCGACCTGGCCAAGATAAAGAGTTACACATGGAATAAACAAGCATAGACTCAATAACACAATAGAAAAAAAAGTATATATACAGTGTATGCAAATGGCGTGAGTAGTTAAGGCAATAAATAGGCCATAGTAGCGAAGTAATTACAATTTAACAGATTAACACGAGTGATAGATGAGCAGATGATGATGTGCAAGTAGTGATACCGGTGTGCAATGGAGCACAAAAGTAAATTAAAAACAATATGGGGATGAGGTAGGTAGATTTGGTGGGCTATTTACAGATGGACTATGTACAGCTGCAGTGATAGGTTAGCTGATGTTTAAAGTTAGTGAGGGAAATAAGTCTCCAGCTTCAGCGAATTTGAAATTATTATTATAATTTTTTTAAAATTATTTATTTATTTTGCAATTCATTCCAGTCACTGGCAGCAGAGAACTGGAAGGAAAAGTGACCAAAGTAGGTGTTGGCTTTGGGGATGACCAGTGAGATATACCTGCTGGAGCCCGTGCTACGGGTGGGTGTTATCGTGACCAGTGAGCTGAGATAAGGCGGAGCTTTACCTAGCATAGACTTATAGATGACCTGAGCCAGTGGGTCTGACGACGAATATGTAGCGAGGGCCAGCCGACTAGAGCATACAGGTTGCAGTGGTGGGTGGTATATGGGGCCTTGGTAACAAAACGGATGGCACTGTGATAGACTGCATCCAGTTTGCTGACAGGAGTATTGGATAGTCAGTTTTACGAGGGTAAGTTTGGCGGTGTGAGTGAAGGCGGCTTTGTTGCGAAATATAAAGCTGATTCTAGATTTCATTTTAGATTGGAGATGTTTGATATAAGTCTGAAAGGAGAGTTTACAGTCTAGCCAGACACCTAGAATGTGGACAACTACAAATTCCTAAGTCAGAACCGTCCAGAGTAGTGATGCTAGTCGTGCGGGCAGCGAACGTTTGAAAAGCATGCATTTTGTTTTACTAGCGTTTAAGAGCAGTTGGAGGCCACGGAAGGAGTGTTGTATGGCATTGAAGCTCGTTTGGAGGTTAGTTAAGTGTCCAAAGAAGGGCCAGATGTATACAGAATGGTGTCGTCTGCGTAGAGGTGGATCAGGGAATCACCCGCAGCAAGCGCGACATCGTTGATATATACAGAGAAAAGAGTCGGCCCGAGAATTGAACCCTGTGGCACCCCCATAGAGACTGCCAGAGTTCCGGACAACAGGCAGGGCAGGATGGATATAGGTCTATAACAGTTTTGGTCTAGGGTGTAACCTCCTTTGAAGAGGGGGAGGACCACGGCAGCTTTCCAATATTTAGGAATCTCGGACGATACGAAAGAGCGGTTGAACAGACTGGTAATAGGGGTTGCAACAATGGCGGCAGATCATTTTAGAAAGAGAGGGTCCAGATTGTCTAGCCCAGCTGATTTGTACGGGTCCAGGTTTAGCAGCTCTTTCAGAACATCTGTTATCTGGATTTGGGTGAAGGAGAAGCTGGGGAGGCTCGGGCAAGTAGCTGTGGGGGGTGCGAAGCTGGTATTCAGGAGGAAAGCATGGCCAGCTGTAGAGATGCTTATTGAAATTTCGGATTTATCATGGATTTATCAGTGGTGACCATGTTACCTAGCCTCAGTGCAGTGGGCAGCTGCTCTCGTTTTCCATGGACTTTACAGTGTCCCAAAACATTTTGGAGTTTCTTTTGAAAAAGTTAGCCTTTGCTTTCTTGACTGACTGCGTGTATTGGTTCCTGACTTCCCTGAACAGTTGCATATTGCAGGGACTATTCGATGCTAGTGCAGTCCGCCAGAGGATGTTTTTGTGCTGGTCGAGGGCAGTCAGGTCTGGAGTTCTACATTTTTTTGAAAGGGGCATGCTTATTTAAGATGGTGAGGAAATTACTTTTAAAGAATGACAAGGCATCCTCGACTGACGGGATGAGGTCAATATCCTTCCAGGATACCTTGGCCAGGTCGATTAGAAAGGCCTGCTCGTAGAAGTGTTTTAGGGAGCGTTTGACAGTGATGAGGGGCGGTCATTTGACTGTGGACCCATAGCGGATACAGGCAATGAGGCAGTGATAGCTGAGATCCTGATTGAAAACAGCAGAGGTGTATTTGGAGGGCAAGTTGGTCAGGATAATGTCTATGAGGGTGCCCATGTTTTTGGATTTAGGGTTGTACCTAGTGGGTTCCTTGACAATTTGTGAGATTGAGGGCATCTAGCTTAGATTGTAGGACTGCTGGGATGTTAAGCATTTCCCAGTTTAGGTCACCAAACAGAACGAACTCTGAAGATGAGGGGCAATCAATTCACATATGGTGTCCAGGGCACAGCTGGGAGCGGAGGGGGGTCTATAACAGGCGGCAACAGTGAGAGACTTAATTCTGGAGGGATTCATTTTTAGAATTAGAAGCTCAAACTGTTTGGGCGAAGACCTGGAAAGTATGACAGAACTTTGTAAGCTATCTCTGCAGTAGATTGCAACTCCTCCCCCTTTGGCAGTTCTATCTTGATGGAAAATGTTGTAGTTTGGTATGGAAATCTCAGAATTCAGACACGGCAAGGACATCAGGGTTGGTGGAGTGTGCTAAAGCAGTGAGTAAAACAAATGCAGGGAGGCGGCTTCTGATAACATGCATGAAACCAAGGCTTTTTCGAAGTCAACAAATGAGTGCCTGGGGACACGCAGGACCTGGGTTCTGTGTGTGTGTGCGTGCGTGTAAATGATGTATGTCTATATAGGCACCTGAGCTGAGCAATAATAGAGACTAGGCATCTACCACCCCACTCAATGTGGTCTCAGAGCATTTCGTATTATTCTGTAAGTAAATCCAAGACACTGCATTTAGTATGGATATGCAGTGGCGATTTTAGCATGTAAATCTTGGTGGGTGAACAAAAAAAAATGTTTTAGATGCATGACAGCAACGCCAATACAACACTTAAGCAATACACGAAATGCACTATAACGGTGACAAACGGTGCCCACAAACTGTTAGGGCCTACATAAAGCTGTCCCAACAGCAGAGCTTTCTTTTCAGCACAATTGCGTAAATCATTATCACTGCTACACCTGGCTATCAGCGGAGCCTTGTCTGGCAGCGACACGGTTAATTCATCCTCATTTACTGCCCTTTAAAAAACATAGCTGATATGGCTGACTTGCTTAAACAAATGTGGTTTCTACTGATAATTGAGTTGTACAAACTATGGCATAAGGGGACAACGAGCAGATAAGAGGCAATCTGTAATTTCAAGTACAACATTAATGAGCGGACGCAGTCAATATAGCTTTGTTAAGCACTTTTGAAATGTACAGCGACAGAATTCAGAACATGGGCCGTTCTTACAGCATTCTCCCTGTACACCAAGTCAGTACCATAGGATAAAGGGGGCATATAAGCATACAATGAAAGTTCTTACAATTTTCAATGATTACATTACTCTAAAATAGGCTACATGGGCACCACCAAGTCAGAACAGTAGGGGGGGAAGGGACCAAATTATTAGGGTGAGGCACATGGGCTACTAACAGCTTACTACACAAAATACACGTAGTAGTACTTTCTTAGCTACAGTATACATATCTCCCTGTCATATTACATAATTTATGCAGCTGCAAACAAGACATTTTTGGACTCTCCTTGTTGTGCCGTGCTCACTTGAACAGGAAGGTGGCGCGGCGGTCCTTGTGGGCAAATTTTTCATCAGTCTGGCATTTCCTGGATTTATGGTGCTTTGAAGACAATTGGGAACTCGGGGGGAACGAGGTTGAATCATGACGTCAGTGATCTTCAGCTCGGAGCTCTAGAAAGAGGCCCGAGTTCACAACTTTGAATTCCGAGTTGAATGACCGTTCAAAAATGTATTTTCCCAGTCTGAGCTTGTTTTTTTCCCAGAGTTCCCTGTTGTCTTGAACTCATTAAAGTCTGAGATTTCCAAGTTTCCAGTTGTTTTGAATGCGGCAGAAGGCATGCTGGATTGACAGCATGGCCAATGTATTCAAACTTTTCTGGCCCATGGTGTTGAATGTTTATCCTTTTAAGCTTGGAATAGAGACCCTTAAAACCAGACTTGGACCAAACACCCTCTCCACTGAATAGCAGGCTAATGATTGCTTTGCAATGCTTGCAGTTAGCCACTGATTCTTTCCAAACCACTCATTGTTGAATTTGCAATTCAACTTGTGTAATGTTTATAGTCGATGAGCAGCAATACATTTTATCTATAATTTCTCTTCATATGAGAAGGATTGAAAAGGATTTGCCAGCAGACTGTCACCGTGATTCATGAAGATGACTGCTTGTCTAGCTTGCTAGCTAAAATTTTGAAAGTAATGATGTTGACATGATCAGTCCAATCAAATCTACGGTAGATATAACGTGATTTAACAATTTATCTGTGGCCAACGACCTTGAGCCTTCTTGGATGGGCACTTCTAATGTAACTTTGGCAGCAGCCATGGGACTTGAATTTGAGGTCTCGGTGTATATTTTGCGGTTATGTGGTGTTCCAATGAGTGACAGAACATTGAGCCAATCACTGCACATCTAGAATACATTACCAACCCCTAAGCTCTGTATTTTCCAATGGCTGTCCCACCACCACAGAAAGCACTGAGCTATGCTGAAACACCTGCATTTTGAAGCTGCCTTACTCAAGAAAGCAAAAAAGAGACCATGTTTGTATGTGGATTTATTAACTTTTTTTTATTTTATTATTTTTTACATTGTTTGCAAACTGATATGTGACACGTATTAATGCCAAAAAACATACAAAACAGGCTCTGCCCTCAATGACTGGTCACCATTGATATGTTACGTTTCCTAATGTGTGTATTCATTTGTGGATGTCCATTATACATTCCGATTGATATGTTACGAATTGAAGATTTTAATTTAGAATGGGAAATGAAACAAATCTTAGTGCATCGATTTACATCGCATCAAACCATTCTCTAATCAAACCGCATCGAATTGTTTCAAATGACAACGTCATTCCTGTATCAGATCGCAGACCAAGTATCTAGATACGTATCGAATGGAATAAATGCACACCCCTAATATTTTGATTTAGCTAACGAACACTTTTTCACCCTAAACTTTTAAGTAATCATTTAAAAGTGGATGAAAGGAATGCACAGCAGTACAGAGGTCATCTTTGTCTGACATGTTTATATGCAAATTAATTTTCTCTTTGCAGACCGATGGCAACTTTGTGCTCTACGGTTGGGGTCGGGTTGTCTGGGCATCAAACACTGTGAACAAAGATGCTCAGAGGCTCATCCTCCAACAGGATGGCAACCTGGTCATCTACACTACACAGGACCATCCCATTTGGGCAAGTAACACCGCCGGTTGCAACAATACACAAAGAGGCCACCTCACCCTCACTGACAAAGGTACCCTGGAGCTCTACAGAGACCGAGTGGTGATCTGGACAAAGTAACATCGACCGGCCCAACAATGCACAAAGAGGTCACCTCACCCTCCCTGACGAAGGTGCCCTGATGCTCTACAGTCCCAGAAATGTGGTCTGGTGCTCTCGTGAGGACACTAGTAATGAGGCAGAGTACCATCTTCACTTGACCATACCTGTCTACATCTACCACTAAACTGTATTCAAAAGCCTTGAGGCTTTTTAACCCTTTGATTTGGTCAAATAAAAATGTATTGACTTAAAGTAGTAGTTTGTTGTAATTAAGTGCATTGTGTCAGATACTCTCTATATTCAAAAGACAAACATCACTAACTTTTCATGAAGAAAATAGCTTTATTGGCTCATATAAAAGAGAACATGAGATTTGACTGTTTTTCGTGTATATTTTTATTATGAAAGACACTATCATGCATCACAACAGAATAATTTATGGAGGGACACATACACAACTGCAATGTTATAATCCATGTATGAGTCTGTATTGGCGTTTGTCCCATAGAGAATGCTAGTGGCCTTGATGTCGCATGGGCAGCACCATCGAGGGCTTCCGCCATTTTAAAGTGGTCAAAGTAGTCAACTGAGTGGGGATTCCTATGGGTTGTAGCCTCAATGACGCTGCCCATGCTGTCACAGATATAAAGATGAGTCCTATCTCTATGGGTGTGTGGGCCCATGTGTGATGTTACAGGAAGGCACACAGTCTCTCCAGTACAGAAGGGTTTCTGTTGCTGAGGAAGATCAGTTCTTTCTTCCCTTCCTCTGTCTGACCTTTATAGAGAAATCTCTCAATCAGTTCAACATGTCATAATCTAAACCACCACAAACAGTGGTGAAAGTGAATATCTCTTACTGTGTGGGTGTTGTAGCCAGTGGCGGTCCAGGTAGAAGAGGTAACAGCTCTCAAACTCCTTCTCACTGTAGAGGGAGACTGGTACTGGGACAAACGGGTCCATGCTGTCAAAACCCTCCTGTAGGAGGAACACAGAGGATGAGGATGTTTTTAATAGGTGAACTTCTGTTTCTATTTGACTGATGATGCATATAAACACATCAGAAGGGTCTTGTCCAAAAACATCTAGATCATTCCCTTGTTAGCCCAGATCAATAGACACCAAGGGTTAGAGGTAGTTTTTGGACTGGACATATAACATTAACCAGGATGTAATCATGACTCCTGACCTCTCCCAGCAGCTCCTGGGGCAGGTAGGCAGAGCTTGGAGCGTAGAGAGATCATGTCTGAGACAGCGTGGCGATGACCGCCCCTCCACACTGAGGAGAGAGAGGGACAGAGGTGTAAATCACAATCATGTAATTTTCTAATGTCTATTAGACAGAGGATAACCACCATGCAGTTCTCACCCAGTCATTGTTGATCATCTTCCTCAAGTTATGAACCAATGTCAACTCCTCTGGAGCCACCTGGCAGAGAGAGAGACACAGAAAAAGTAGAGAGAGAAGGGAAAAGTGACAGGGGAGATAAAGGTCAGTCAAGTAAGCAATCTTTACACAGAAATTACAAAGACAAAAATGGAAGCAATAGAAATCAACATTTTTTTATAGATCCACAGTGAGGTGAATGAATGTATTAGTACAGGGCTCTTGTCTTCCTTCTTGAGTGTGGTCCTTCCCCCTGAGACCGTTGACTCCATCAACAGCCACAGCCAGCCTGAAGCCCCCCTCTGTCCCCCCAGCCTGTAGCCTCAGCTCCTTTAGAACTGCCCCCACCACATCACTGCTGCTCTTCACACGAGACACTCCCTGGGGTGAAAAACACAGCTTAACAATGATACGTGGTATGAGATTCTTAAGAGAAGTGCACTGAACCAATTATGTTTCAGAACTGGAGCCCAGACGCAAGGCGTCCACATGATTCCCAGACAAACCAGGTCGGAACAGTTTGTGCATATATTATTTTATATATTATTATTTCATATATTATTACAAACATTGTGATGTTTGTGTTCATTTCTTTCTGGAGGCAAGCCGAAGTCGGTAGCTGAACTCTACACCCCTTCGTAGGGATTCTGCAATAAAGTCTTTGTCATTCATCAAGAGATTACTTGTTTTCATGCACATTTTTTAATTGAAAAATACATCTTAGTTAAATATAAAATTGCATGACTAAGATCTCATAATAGATTAAGTTATTTTAGATTAATTCTGACTACGGCATCTTAAAAATGGACAAACAGCACTATTAACATTTTTCAAGTGAAGGTCTTTTAAGGGAGCATGCGAGCACACTCGTTGGGTTCGCCTAGCCAAGTTCGGCCAAACTGAAGGATCCTGACGCCTTAATAAAGGACACGTTGACACTGGACTCACCATGTCCACCAGCTCCCCTAGTGGCCGTCCCTCCTCAGTGCTCTCTCTCTTAGTCCACACGTACCGCTGCCTCAACTTGATCTAAAACAACAAGGGGAGACAGTCACAAATACAGGATGCCTCAAGGAGTAAAAATATGCTTAACAACTGTGTGCAATAGTATTTAAAATGACATCACTGTACCCCACACACACAATTATCAGTAAGGTTCCTAAGTCAAACAATGAATTTCAAGCACAGATTCAACCAAAGGCCAGGGAGCTTTTCCTATGGTTCACAAAGGGCACCTATTGGTAGTTGGGTAAATATACAAATAAAACAGACATTGAATATCCCTTTGAGTATGGTGGAGCTATTATTGATGCACCATCCAAAGTGTAAAATGAAACCCACAACGATACAGGCGGCAATCCTAACGTAGTTTCCAGAGAGGCAGGATCCGCTCAGTGATTTCACCATGAGGCGAATCGTGATTTAAATCAAGTTTGAGTTTAAAGGCTGTGATAGGAGATAACGGAGGATGGATCAACATAGTAGTTATTTCACAATACTAACACAATTGATAGAGTGAAAACAAGGAAGCCATCCTGTTTGCAATAAGGCACTAAAGAAATACTGAAAAAAATGTGGTTTGAAATTAACTTTTTGTCCTGAATACAAAGTGTTATGTTTGGGGTAAATCCAACACAACAAACACATCACTGAGTATCATGTCATATTTTCAAGAATGGTGGGGGCTGCATCATGTTATGGGTATACTTGTCATCGGCAAGGCCTCTGGAGTTTTTTAGGATAAAAATAAACCGACACTGAGAAACAAAGCCAAATATACACTGGAATTGCTTACCAAGATGACATTGAATGTTCCTGAGTGGCCTAGTTAAAAAAAAAATTAAAAGAAAAATGGCTGTCTAGCAATAATCAACAACCAACTTCACAGAGCTTGACAATTATTTTTTGAAGAATAATAGGCAAATATTGTACAATCCAGGTATGCAAAGCTCTGAGACTTACCCAGAAAGACTCACAGCTGTAATTGCTGCCAAATGTGATTGACATGTATTAACTCAAATCAAAATATTACTTTTTTATTTTCCATGAATTAAAGAAATAAAATGTTTCTTCCACTTTGAGAACTTGTGTAGATCGTTGACAAAAAACAACAATTAAATCCATTTTAATCCGGCTTTGTAACAACAAAATGTGGAAAAGGTCTAGGTGTGTGAATAGTTTCTGAAGGCACTGTATCTTACTTCTAATGTTAGGATTAGGGGATGATAAACTGATCCTAGATTTGTTCCTACAGGCAACACATACAGTGCCAGTCAAAGGTTTGGACACACCTACTCATTCCAGGGTTTCTTTCTTTCTTTCTTTTACCATTTTCCATATTGTAGAATAATAGTGAAGACATCAAAACTATGTAATAACATATGGAATCATGTAGTAACCCAAAAAGTGATTACAGCTTTTTGGGTTTGTACGGTGTGCAAAGCCTTGACAGCTTTGCACACCGTGTCCAAACTTTTGACTGGCACTGTACCTGGCACCCACTATCTATCTGAGGAGGAGGGGCTACCTTGGAGAGGAAGTGTTCATTGGTGGTTCTGAAGTTGCGTAGCCAGTTGGAGGCCTGTATTGGCTGGTCAAAGCGGGAGGCGTGGTAGGAGGAAGGCAACAGCTCCTTACAGTTCTTCACCCACAGGTGGGCTATAGAGAGGAGATTATTATCATAATCATCATCATCATTATTTTGTGTGTCTGTGTGTATGCCATGTCGGGGTGTGTGTGTGTTACCATCTGGTATGTGTAGTACTAGCCATCCCTGTGTGGAGCAGTAGTGGACAGTATGACAGAGAGACATGGTCTTCCCACTGCCCTTCACCCCATCTACACAACCAGTCAAGGTCAACACCAACATAATTCAACACAATACAGGTAGACAACACAGGTCATAGAGAGGTACGGGGATGACTGTGTGTACAGTCGTGGCCAAAAGTTTTGAGAATGACACATTCATTTCCACAAAGTTTTCTGCCTCAGTTTGTATGATGGCAATTTGCATATACTCCAGAATGTTATGAAGAGTGATCAGATGAACTGCAATTAATTGCAAAGTCCCTCTTTGCCATGCAAATGAACTGAATCCCCCCAAAAACATTTCCACTGCATTTCAGCCCTGCCACAAAAGGACCAGCTGACATCATGTTAGTGATTCTCTCGTTAACACAGGTGTGAGTGTTGACGAGGACAAGGCTGGAGATCACTCTGTCATGTTGATTGAGTTCAAATAACAGATGCTTACCTGCAAGGAAACACGTGCCGTCATCATTGCTTTGCACAAAAAGGGCTTCACAGACAAGGATATTGCTGCCAGTAAGATTGCACCTAAATCAACCATTTATCGGATCATCAAGAACTTCAAGGAGAGCGGTTCAATTGTTGTGAAGAAGGCTTCTGGGCACCCATGAAAGTCCAGCAAGCGCCCGGACCATCTCCTAAAGTTGATTCAGCTGCGGTATCGGGGCACCACCAGTACAGAGCTTGCTCAGGAATGGCAGCAGGCAGGTGTGTGTGCATCTGCGCGCACAGTGAGGCGAAGACTTTTGGAGGATGGCCTGGTGTCAAGAAGGGCAGCAAAGAAGCCACTTCTCTTCAGGAAAAACATCATGGACAGACTGATATTCTGCAAAAGGTACAGGGATTGGACTGCTGAGGACTGGGGTAAAGTCATTTTCTCTGATGAATCCCCTTTCCGATTGTTTGGGACATCCGGGAAAAAAAGCTTGTCGGGAGAAGACAAGGTGAGCGCTACCATCAGTCCTGTGTCATGCCAACCATAAAGCATCCTGAGACCATTCATGTGTGGGGTTGCTTCTCAGCCAAGGGAGTGGGCTCACTCACAATTTTGCCTAAGAACACAGCCATGAATAAAGAATGGTACCAACACATCTTCAGAGAGCAACTTATCCCAACCATCCAGGAACTGTTTGGTGAAGAACAATGCCTTTTCCAGCATGATGGAGCACCTTGCCACAAGGCAAAAGTGATAACTAAGTGGCTCAGGGAACAAAACATTGATATTTTGGGTCCATTGCCAGGAAACTCCCCAGACCTTAATCCCATTGAGAACTTGTGGTCAATCCTCAAGAGGCAGGTGGACAAACAAAACCCCACAAATTCTGACAAACTCCAAGCATTGATTATGCAAGAATGGGCTGCCATCAGTCAGGATGTGGCCCAGAAGTTAATTGACAGCAAGCCAGGGCAGATTGCAGAGGTCTTGAAAGAGAAGGGTCAACATTGCAAATATTGACTCTTTGCATCAACTTCTGGTAATTGTCAATAAAAGCCTTTGACACTTAAATGCTTGTAATTATACTTCAGTATTCCATAGTAACATCTGACAAAAATATCGAAAGACACTGAAGCAGCAAACTTTGTGGAAATTAATATCTGTGTCATTCTCAAATGTTTTGGCCACGACTGTATATTAAATGTGTAAAGGTACACTGAGGTGTGATCAGGTATAGTAGGTAGGGTAGGATACAGAGTAGGTAGCGCAGGGTGGACTTGCTGTAGTCAGCTCTCTTCAGGTGAGATATCAGCTCCAGAGCAGGCTGCCTCACCATCACACAGGCCTCGTTAAATATCTTCACCTGGACACGGGTACAGACAGTCAGTCATACTGTTACACACACACACACACACACACACACACACACACACACACACACACACACACACACACACAACCTGTTGTTGGTATCGTGGAGGCAGGGCAGGCCATGGGGGAAGACAGTGTGGAAGTGGGGGGGTGGCACAGTGTAGTACTGCCCTAGGTGCTGTTCTGACTGACAGGCCTGGGGACAGAGAGAGATGAAACATCAGTACCCTCCACACTTATTACCACATGCTACAGAATAAAGTGTAGTTGATTATTCCACCTACTGGGTTGTTCTCCTGTGTTCTGAAGATGGAGAATGTCTCCGGTCTCATCTCCATGCCAACCGCCTCCTGCTGCTGGCCACACCCACTGCCATGGAGCGGCCGCACCTGCGCTACCTGTCCGTGACATCATCACATTCCACAGGTAAGAGGCAGGTGTAGAGCGTCTATCATAGTCCAAAACGTGTACGCCTAAGCACAGCAGTGTTCTAGAATTTAGGACCGTTAGAATGAACTACAGTACAGTGGTGAAGCACAAAACACATTTTTACTAGTACCAGAAAGACATCTCCAGAAAAACATGTACTGTATATGTAGCGCTGACTTTTCAAAATGCATTGATCACATGGAAACTGACATACCAATGCATCTTAAATGTTAATAAATATTCATAGCTAGCACTAGCTCAAGATGTCCTCCTAAAGAGCCTAACCTCCCCGTTACTCCTTAAGGTCCAAGGACCTTCTGTTATTTTCGCCAATCGATTCTCAAATGCGATACTAGAAAAAATAAAGCCCTTTACTTTTATATCACATCAAAATAATTTAAGAAATGCAAAATATACACATACTGTACACCACAGGAGGATGGTGGCACCTTAATTGGGGAGGACAGGCTCGTGGTAATGGCTGGAGCGGAATAGTGGAATGGTATCAAATAAATAAAACATGGTTTCCATGTGTTTAATGCCATTCCATTAGCTCCTTTCCAGTCATTATTATGAACCGGCCTCCCCTCAGCGGCCTCCACTGCTGTATATTTTTATTTAACCAGTTAGGCTAGTTGAGAAGAAGTTCTCATTTTCAACTGTGACCTGGCCAAGATAAAGCCAAGCAGTGCAACACAAACAACAGAGTTACACATGGAATAAACAAACATGCAGTCAATAATACAATAGAAAAAAGTCTATATACAGTGTGTGCAAATGAGGTAGGATAAGGGAGGTAAAGGCAATAAATAGGCCATAGTGGAGAAATAATTACAATATAGCAATTAAACACTGAAGCGATACATGTGCAGAAAATGAGTGTGCAAGTAGAGATACTGGGGTGCAAAGGAGCAAAATAAATAACAGTATGGGGGATGAGGTAGTTGGATGGGCTATTTACAGATGGGCTATATACAGGTGCAGTGATCTGCTCTGATAGCTGGTGCTTAAAGTTAGTGAGGGAGATATGGGTCTCCAGCTTCAGTGATTTTTGCAGTTCATTCCAGTCATTGGCAGCAGAGAACTGTAAGGAAAGGCGGCCAAAGGAGGAATTAGGTTTGTGGATGACCAGTGAGATATATCTGCTGGAGCGTGGGTGCTGCTATGGTGACCAGTGAGCTGAGATAAGGCGGTGCTTTACCGGCGCCGACAGAGATGGCCGCCTTGCTTCGCGTTCCTAGGAAACTATGCAGTATTTTGTTTTTTTACGTGTTATTTCTTACATTGGTACCCCAGGTAATCTTAGGTTTTATTACATACAGTCGGGAGGAACTACTAAATATAAGAGCAACTCACCATCATTACAACCAGGAATATGACTTTCCCGAAGCATATCCTGTGTTCTGCCTTCCACCCAGGACAAAGGATTGGATGCCAGCTGGCGACCCAAAACAACGACGTCGTAAGAGAGGCAAACGAGGCGGTCTTCTGGTCAGGCTCCGGAGACGGACACATCGCACACCACTCCCTAGCATACTACTCGTCAATGTCCAGTCTCTTGACAACAAGGTTGATGAAATCCGAGCAAGGGTAGCATTCCAGAGAGACATCAGAGACGAACGTTCTTTGCTTCACGGAAACATGGCTCACTCGAGAGACGCTAACGGAGTCGGTGCACCTAGCTGGTTTCTTCACGCATCGCGCCGATAGAAACAAGCATCTTTCCGGTAAGAAGAGGGGCGGGGGGGTATGACTTATGGTTAACGAGACGTGGTGTGATCATAACAACATACAGGAACTCAAGTCCTTCTGTTCACCTGACTTAGAATTCCTCACAATCAAATGTCGACCGCATTACCTACCAAGGGGATTATCTTCGATTATAATCACAGCCATATATGTTCCCCCCCAAGCAGATACATCGATGGCCCTGAACAAACTTTATTTGACTCTATGCAAACTGGAAACCACATATCCTGAGGCTGCATTCATTGTAGCTGGGGTTTTTAACAAGGCTAATCTGAAAAGACTCCCTAAATTGTATCAGCATATCGATTGCACAACCAGGGCTGGTAAAACCCTGGATCATTGTTATTCTAACTTCCGCGACGCATATAAGGCCCTCCCCCGACCTCCTTTCGGAAAAGCTGACCACGACTCCATTTTGTTGCTCCCTGCCTACAGACCGAAACTAAAACAAAAAGCTCCCGCGCTCAGGTCTGTTCAACGCTGGTCCGACCAATCTGATTCCACGCTTCAAGACTGCTTCGATCACGTGGATTGAGATATGTTCCGTATTGCGTCCAACAACAACATTGACGAATACGCTGATTCGGTGAGCGAGTTCATTAGAAAGTGCATTGACGATGTCGTACCCATAGCAACGATTAAAACATTCCCAAACCAGAAACCGTGTATTGATGGCAGCATTCGTGTGAAACTTAAAGCGCAAACCACTGCTTTTAACCAGGGTAAGGTGACCGGAAACATGACCGAATACAAACAGTGTAGCTATTCCCTCCACAAGGCAATCAAACAAGCTAAGCGCCAGTATAGAGTCGAAGTAGAGTCGCAATTCAACGGCTCAGACACAAGAGTTATGTGGCAGGGTCTACAGTCAATCACGGATTACAAAAAGAAAACCAGCCCCATCGCAGACCAGGATGTCTTGCTCCCAGACAGACTAAATAACTTTTTTGCCCGCTTTGAGGACAATACAGTGCTACTGACACGGCCCGCAACCAAAACCTGCGGACTCTCCTTCACTGCACCCGATGTGAGTTAAACATTAAAACGTGTTAACCCTCGCAAGGCTGCAGGACCAGACGGCATCCCCAGCCACGTCCTCAGAGCATGCACAGACCAGTTGGCTGGTGTGTTTACGGACATATTCAATCAATCCTTATCCCAGTCTGCTGTTACCACATGCTTCAAGAGGGCCACCATTGTCCCTGTTCCCAAGAAAGCTAATGTAACTGAACTAAACGAAGTACTTTGAGAGACTAGTCAAGGACCATATCATCTCCACCCTACCTGACACCCTAGACCCACTCTAATTTGCTTACCGCCCAAATAGGTCCACAGACGACGCAATCGCAACCACACTGCACACTGCCCTAACCCATCTGGACAAGAGGAATACCTATGTGAGAATGCTGTTCATCGACTACAGCTCAGCATTTAACACCATAGTACCCTCCAAACTCGTCATCAAGCTCGAGACCCTGCGCAACTGGGTACTGGACTTCCTGACGGGCCGCGCCCCAGGTGGTGAGGGTAGGTAACAACATCTCCACCCCGCTGATCCTCAACACTGGGGCCCCACAAGGGTGCGTTCTGAGACCTCTCCTGTACTCCCTGTTCACCCACGACTGTATGGCCATGCACGCCTCCAACTCAATCATCAAGTTTGCGGACGACACTACAGTGGTAGGCTTGATTACCAACAACGAAAAGACGGCCTACAGGGAGGAGGTGAGGGCCCTCGGAGTGTGGTGTCAGGAAAATAACCTCACACTCAACAAAACAAAGGAGATGATTGTGGACTTCAGGAAACAGCAGAGGGAGCACCCCCCTATCCACATCGACGGGACAGTAGTGGAGAGGTTAACAAGTTAAGTTCCTCGGCGTACACATCACTTATACAAATAAGTATTTGGTCACCTACAAACATGCATGATTTCTGGCTTTCACAGACCTGTAACTTCTTCTTTAAGAGGCTGCTCTGTCCTCCACTCGTTACCTGTATTAATGGCACCTGTTTGAACTTGTTATCAGTATAAAAGACACCTGTCCACAACCTCAAACAGTCACACTCCAAACTCCACTATGGCCAAGACCAAAGAGCTGTCAAAGTACATCAGAAACAAAATTGTAGACCTGCACCAGGCTGGGAAGACTGAGTCTGCAATAGGTAAGCAGCTTGGTTTGAAGAACTCAACTGTGGGAGCAATTATTAGGAAATGGAAGACATACAAGACCACTGATAATCTCCCTCGATCTAGTGCTCCACGCAAGATCTCACCCCGTGGGGTCAAAATGATCACAAGAACGGTGAGCAAAAATCCCAGAACCACACGGGGGGACCTAGTGAATGACCTGCAGAGAGCTGGGACCAAAGTAACAAAGCCTACCATCAGTAACACACTACGCCGCCAGGGACTCAAATCCTGCGGTGCCAGACGTGTCCCCCTGCTTAAGCCAGTACATGTCCAGGCCCGTCTGAAGTTTGCTAGAGGGCATTTGGATGATCCAGAAGAAGATTGGGAGAATGTCATATGGTCAGATGAAACCAAAATAGACATTTTTGGTAAAAACTCAACTCGTCGTGTTTGGAGGACAAAGAATGCTGAGTTGCATCCAAAGAACACCATACCTACTGTGAAGCATGGGGGTGGAAACATCATGCTTTGGGGCTGTTTTTCTGCAAAGAGACCAGGACGACTGATCCATGTAAAGGAAAGAATGAATGGGCCATGTATCGTGAGATTTTGAGGGAAAACCTCCTTCCATCAGCAAGGGCATTGAAGATGAAACGTGGCTGGGTCTTTCAGCATGACAATGATCCCAAACACACCGCCCGGCCAACGAAGGAGTGGCTTCGTAAGAAGCATTTCAAGGTCCTGGAGTGGCCTAGCCAGTCTCCAGATCTCAACCCCATAGAAAATCTTTGGAGTGAGTTGAAAGTCCGTGTTGCCCAGCAACAGCCCCAAAACATCACTGCTCTAGAGGAGATCTGCATGGAGGAATGGGCCAAAATACCAGCAACAGCTTGTGAAAACCTTGTGAAGACTTACAGAAAACGTTTGACCTTTGTCATTGCCAACAAAGGGTATATAACAAAGTATTGAGATAAACTTTTGTTATTGACCAAATACTTATTTTCCACCATAATTTGCAAATAAATTCATTAAAAATCCTACAATGTGATTTTATGGATTTTTTCTTCTCATTTTGTCTGTCATAGTTGAAGTGTACCTATGATGAAAATTACAGGCCTCTCATCTTTTTAAGTGGGAGAACTTGCACAATTGGTGGCTGACTAAATACTTTTTTGCCCCACTGTATGTGAGAATGCTATTCATTGACTATAGCTCAGCATTCAACACCATAGTGCCTTCAGAGCTCATCAATAAGCGAAGGACCTTGGGACTAAACACCTCCCTCTGCAACTGGATCCTGGACTTCCTGAAGGGCCGCCCCCAGGAGGTAAAGGGAGGTAACAACATCTGCCACACTGATCCTCAACACGAGCCCCTCAGGGGTGCGTGCTCAGTTCCCTCCTGTACTCCCTGTTTACCCACGACTGCGTGGCCAGGCACGACTCCAACACCATCATCAAGTTTGCAGACATCACAACGAGACAGCCTATAGGGAGGAGGTCAGAGACCTGGCCGGGTGGTGCCAGAATAACAACCTATCTCTCACCGTAACCAAGACTAAAGAGATGATTGTGGACTTCAGGAAAAGGAGGACCAAACATAAGTATTTGGTCAATAACAAAAGTTTATCTCAATACTTTGTTATATACCCTTTGTTGGCAATGACAGAGGTCAAACGTTTTCTGTTCCCGAGAAAGCAGTATATCGTTTGTATTGTGCTCGTCAGACTCATTAAAGGAAAAAAAGGATTCTGCCAGTCCGTGGTGAGTAATCACAGTCCTGATGTCCAGAAGTTATTTTAGATCATAAGAGACGGTAGCGGCAACATTATGTACAAAATAAAAAAATAAAAAAACAAGTTACAAACAACGCAAATAAACAAACAAAAAAAACACAATTGGTTGGGGACACGTAAAACGACGGCCTTCTTCTCCGGTGCTATTTTACAACTGTCACACCCAATCACCCGAACACAAAATAAAAGCTTGTTTTTACTACAATGTTTGTAAACATAGTAAAAGTACACAAACACTATAACTTACCATTTTGATATCCTGGATGGTCAGTCCTTGCATCCATAGCTCTGTCTGTAAATTTAAGAGTGGTTACATTTATCCAGCCCTATCCTTCAGCTTTTTACCAAAACAGGGCCAGGGATGACGTTTGGTTATTGTTTCAACTGCAGATTGACACTTTAAGATGGGTGGGGAATAACACATAAATTCTTCAGAAACACTGTTCTGTTAATAATTCCCTAAGGTTTATTGCAACATACTGGCCGCCTACTCGTCTTCTGTTATTCCATGGAAATGACTACTACCTGATAAATGGAATGGTATGGAAGGATAAAGAAATGTGGGCGATTACTGAGAAACATCCTCGTTTAACTTGTCACAGAATTCTAATGACTTCCATAGAAGGGTGTTGAGTAAAAACCTTCCAGAGAACCATTGTGAGTGAGAGTCATGCCTATTCTTCCAACATTGACACATTGAATAAACAATCTGAAGCATTCTATCAATTAACACAGGCTAGTTTTAAGCGTCTGTTACAGAAAGGGTAGGTTTAAGGCCCTTTCTTACCAAGTCCTTTCCTCACTCCTGAGTCTTAAAGTAATGCCTTAGCACGTTGAGGAGAAAGTGACACTTTGAGAATGAGGAACCATTGCAGGAAAACTTTCAATAACAGATTTATTTTCATCACAGAAAAACTGATAGGCTACTACAGGATTCTCTAGACATGGGATTTCACCAACTATCTTTCTTTCCTCAAACCGTGGCAGAACTGAACTGCTTTATAGTGGTGAATGTGGTATTTTCTGGTTTATTTGAATAGGGACAGGTACAAACACATGAACACATTTAATAAACAATAATCTGATGCATTGCACCATAGTGTATAGCTCATACTAGTTTTCAACACCTGACTAGAGGTGTTGATTGTGCTTCTGGAATATGGTGAGTCATTGTCAGTGGTGTAAAGTACTTAGGTAAAAATACTTGAAATACTTGTCTTTGTCCAGCAACTGGCTCAGAGGCTCACAGACTGTTGATAGGTGTGGCATGAACGTTGCAAGATAGTTTGCAAAGCCGATGAGACGCTGTACTCCTTTTGCATCAGACGGGTTTGGCTTGTCGAGGATCACTCTGTCTTTGTCTAGGTCCGGCTGCCGAGAGAATGCGACCATGGAAGTGGACATCTTTCACCTTGAACTGCAGCTTCTTCAGGCCAAAGCGAAACTTAACTGATCGGCAGCACTCCATCAGTGCCAGGAGCTTCACATCATGAATACGTTCTGCTTCTTCGTCTGTGTCACCACAGCCTACGATCAGGACATCATCGGCTATGGGTTCAATAACCTTGAGCCCAGCCAATAACTTGTGCTGCTTGCGTTGGTATATCTCAGGCACAACTGAGACACCAAACGGGAGCTTGAGCCAGCGTTTCCCACCCCAGGGGTCCAGAAGGTAGTCATGAAGCTGCTTTCTTCGTCCAGCTTGCATTGAAGGAATGCATCTCGGGCATCCACTAAGGTGGAAATGCTGGCCTTGGGAAGCTTGTAGAGGACATCCTCTAGTGTCGGCATGATGTAGTGGGATTGTTTCAGTGCTTGGTTCAGATGCTTTGGGTCGATGCAGACCCCCAGCTTCTCTGGTTTTTTCACTATGACCATATTGCTGATCCAGTCAGTTGGTTTAGTCACAGATGTCATGTGGCCATCGGCCTCATACTTGTCCAGCTGGGCCTTCACAGCCACTTTCATTGCAATGGACACATTGCGAGGAGCACACTGGACTGGAGTGATGCTCTCATCCAATTCAAAGTATACCTCCCCAGGCACTGATTCAACGGGCCTGTTGAATATATCGTCATATCTGCTGAGTAGTTGTTCTTTGGACAGGGGTCCATGCTGGACATGATCCACAATGTGCAGATAATTTGGTATCATACTGTACACATAACTAAACCTGAACTAAATACTATGTCAGGTATCATAAAGTATACACACCTTAACCTGGGCTAAATACTATGTCAGGTATCATACAGTATACACACCTTAACCTGGGCTAAATACTATGTCAGGTATCATACAGTATACACACCTTAACCTGGACTAAATACTATGTCAGGTATCATACAGTATACACACCTTAACCTGGACTAAATACTATGTCAGGTATCATACAGTATACACACCTAAACCTGGACTAAATACTATGTCAGGTATCATACAGTATACACACCTTAACCTGGACTAAAAACTATGTCAGGTATCATACAGTATACACACCTAAACCTGGACTAAATACTATGTCAGGTATCATACAGTAGACACACCTAAACCTAAACAGTCCCAGAATAACAGCAAAGGACCTTGTGAAGATGCTGGAGGAAATGGGTACAAAAGTATCTATATCCACAGTAAAACGAGTCCCATATTGAAATAACTTGAAAGGCCGCTCAGCAAGGAAGAAGCCACTGCTCCAAAACCGCCATAAAGAAGCCAGTTTGCATGTTTGGAGGAAAAAGGGGGAGGCTTGAAATGTGCAGCACAAGACATGGTACAAACATTATTTGGTATCATACAGAACACATACCTACACCTGAACTAAATACTATGTCAGGTATCATAGAGTATACATACCTACACCTGAACTAAATACTATGTCAGGTATCATACAGTATACATACCTAAACCTGAACTAAATACTATGTCAGGTATCATACAGTATACATATACCTAAACCTGAACTAAATACTATGTCAGGTATCATACAGTATACACACCTAAACCTGAACTAAATACTATGTCAGGTATCAGGCGTTTGCATGTAGAGCCTGAGAGGAGAGAATGTTGACTGGTTTTCACAATCTCAAACTCCAGCTTGTTTTTGCGTCCACGAATTACACATTTGGTCACAAAGATGCCCATAGAGCTCATTAGCTCTCCTGAGTACAGCTTTAGTCTAGTATCACTGGGCAAGAGGTGTGTATCAGGTGCCAGGTTGATTTTGTCTTTGTAGCTCATTACGTTGCTTGTTGTGTAATCGTAGTGTCACAAACCATTTCTTCCCTCTTGAGTGTACAGCCCCAATTGATTCATGCATGTAAATGTCACTTTCACTGTTCTGAAACTGAGTGACATCATCAACACAGTAAATCTTGCCCTCACTCACCCGTATTTTTCTTTTGAGACACACTTTTACAAAGTGATTATTAGTTCCACAAGCTCTGCATGGTTTTCCGTAGGCAGGGCAGTGCTCTTTGCCTCGTGCCTGTGTATTTTCACAGTATTTACATCATTGCAGGTGTAGCACCACGGTGGCTAGGAAAAACTCCCTAAAAAGGCCAAAACCTAGGAAGAAACCTATAGAGGAACCAGGCTATGAGGGGTGGCCAGTCCTCTTCTGGCTGTGCCGGGTGGAGATTATAACAGAACATGGCCAAGATGTTCAAATGTTCATAAATGACCAGCATGGTCAAATAATAATAATCATAGTAGTTGTTGAGGGTGCAGCAAGTCAGCACCTCAGGAGTAAATGTCAGTTGGCTTTTCATAGCCGATCATTGAGAGTATCTCTACCGCTCCTGCTGTCTCTAGAGAGTTGAAAACAGCAGGTCTGGGGCAGGTAGCACGTCCGGTGAACAGGTCAGGGTTCCATAGCCGCAGGCAGAACAGTTGAAACTGTAGCAGCAGCACGGCCAGGTGGACTGGGGACAGCAAGGAGTCATCATGCCAGGTAGTCCTGAGGCATGGTCCTAGGGCTCAGGTCCTCCAAGAGAAAGAAATAAACAATTAGAGAGAGCATACTTAAATTCACACAGGACACCGGATAAGACAGGATAAATACTCCAGATATAACAGACTGACACTAGCCCCCCAACACATAAACTACTGCAGCATAAATACTGGAGGCTGAGACAGGAGGGGTCAGGAGACACTGTGGCCCCATCCGATGATACCTCCGGACAGGGCCAAACAGGCAGGATATAACCCCACCCACTTTGCCAAAGCACAGCCCCCACACCACTAGAGGGATATCTTCAACCACCAACTTACCATCCTGAGACAAGGCCGAGTTTAGCCCACAAAGATCTCCACCACGGCACAACCCAAGGGGAGGCGCCAACCCAGATACATGCTATGGGGTTCTCTGTCTTCAACGTTCATGGTGAATTACTCTGCCTTGATTTGTTTTGTCAGAATGTCTGCCTGGCAACAGCATGAACAGTATCAACGTCGGTGAACGGGGTCTCGATTTCCATTGCTCTCATTCTCATGTCACTGACTTCGGCAGTGCAGCACATTTCAAAGGCAGTTACTAATGTAGGCAGGGCAGGGCAGTGCTCTTTGCCTCGTACGTGTGTATTTTCACAGTATTTACACCAAATCAAATGTATTCATATAGCCCTTCTTACATCAGCTGATATATCAAAGTGCTGTACAGAAACCCAGCCTAAAACCCTAAAGAGCAAGCAATGCGTCTCTCTCTTAGTAGACGCCGGCGCGTATTCTCATTTGCAAATCCCAGCACTATTTTGTCACGAATCAATTAATCTTTCAATCCCCAGTATTCACAAGTAGCGGATCTTTCTCTCAAACGTGTTACAAAGATGTGTACTGACTCACCCTGTTTGCAGCTTCTGTTAGTAATTAGATATGTAGATGGGTGAGCCGGTCAAGGATCGATTCAGACAAAGTGGTAAATTGTAATGACAAGCGACAGTTTATTCAGTGTGAAGATATCTAGTACAGCGTAATTACGGCTCCTCCGTTAGTTCGTATGGAACAGCAGGAAAAGAGGCCGCCAACAATCAGTACAGCCCTAATATACGGCACAGAAAGTAGGTTGACTCCGGAAGATCGGATCTCCGGATTGGTTCAGCTGGGTGTAGTCTGTAGTCTTCCGCCATTGGCTCAGTTGTCTGTCCGTCATCGTAGAATCCTCTTCGGGCACAGTGTTCGGTTAAAAGGGAGATTATGTGTGTAATGTGGGAGCTATCCTGTAGGGGACCCCACAGGCTTTACTGTGAGTTGTAGCCATGTATTTAGCAGTAGGCTGGTCACTTGCATAAGAAATAGCAATTCTTTACAAAACCCTCTCTTCACGTCTCACCAGAGACGTGACACAACCTAACTAGATCCAGACACAAAGAGAAACTTCTCCCAACGGGACTATGAAATAAGGCACGGTATTAAACAGAAATAGATATATATGTATTACCATCATGTTCTCCATTCAATCCCACTATGTACTAAGTTGGCTACCAGCCACCTAGGAACTTACAACCCTCATTTAACAAAGCGGAGAACAGCTCAAAATAAAAGTAAAATGATTGTCCACATAAGCCAACTTTTTCCAGCAGGAAAAAGTTGTGATTCCCTCTCTTCACATCTCCTAAGAGATGTGATATAGTCCAGATGCATTATTCCAAGCAAAAACGAAAACATAATCCAAAAAGGAAAAATAGCCTAAACTAGGTAAGTCTATACGGAAATGGCCCACAAAGAAAAATAATTTCCCCCTCTTCCCATCCCAGATGGGACACGACAAACAATGGAGAAGCTTAATCAATAAAAGCAACTGGATCCCCCTCCTAAAATGGCTGCAAAAACTGAAAGATGGGTCTCATGCTCCATACCGTTATCTCGCACCTGGCTCCTGTTATCTAACAAAAAGACCGCTTGTTCTCGCAACCCCACGCTCTGAATGTGCCCTCCCTTCTGTATTTTTCCAGCATGAGAAAGTTCCATGGCCCTGATACTTTTAACAATGTTTCAAATCAGCTAGGTAGCATAACACATACATACATCCACACAAGGCAACAGCAGATAATATTCAATCATATATATGGTAATGGCTATAATGTAAAATAACCCCAAGGGTGTGAACAAAAATTCAGCAATGAATCATATAACAGTTACAAAGTTCAAACTACCTTCATGTCAAAAGAGAACAGCTCATTCAAAAACAGAACAAAAGAAAATAGTGTGAAATTTAAGTCCCCCTTTTGACACCCGCCAGGGTGTCACTCATTATCCTTTATTTCAGCAGTCATAGCATTTCATGAAAATAATAAAAAGTTTATTATTAACAACAAGTGATATATGCCTTTGTTGTATGCTTTTGTTTCCCCCTTTTGTCACCCACAAGGGTGTCACTTATCAAAAACAGGATAAAACTTTATTGTTATTGACATGTAAGATGTAGGATAAAACTTTGGTCATGGAAAACAGAGTAAAGAATTATTAGAAACCATCTGGTCCTCTCAGCTACTCCTATCCTGTACCAGGTGGGCTCCTTGCCACCCAGGGACTCTAAACCTTCACCACAGGGAGAACAAACATACTGGAAAGAAAACCTATCGTAAAAATTTATAACAAGGAACTGTGGTGGTGTAAAATTATTCTACTACCTCACCCACAGTATACCATGTGTCATCCTCAGTCAGTCCCATCCTCCCCTGAAAGCATGCGTCCGTATCGGCATCTCCAACTGGAGCATCAAGCAAAGACAGCATGCCTGAAGCCTTCACCACATCTGTAACAGATTTCTTAAAACACGGTATGATGCAAGCAGCACATCACATCAATAACAAATAATACAAGAATTAGGGTCAGAAATCCAGTAACCATCACACCAGTGTACTTACCAAACCAAGCCAAGAGAACAGACTCCTCCACCCCCCCTGTGGACCTCATCTTAGCAGATAGTGCATCAAGCCCGCCTTAGACATACCACCATCTGGACTGGTATTATTAGGAATATACGTGCAACATTGTTCACCGAACATCTTGCAGACGTCCCCCTGACTGGCAAGAAGCATATCCAAGGCAAATCTATTCTGTCTGGAAACCCCAAATGTGGCCTCAAGCTGTTCAGACATACTAGTGAGTGCATCACGGGAGTAATTCACAAAACGCTGTTGATTATAGTAGATATAATTAATCCATGCAGTCTGTCTAGCATCCACTATGGCTAGACCCATAGTAGGTAGTAAGTGCCAGAGTCCATCATTCCTACCCAAGGCCTGAAACTCATGAGGAATCCCCACTGGCACTCCCAACAGGTTAGTGTGTATGTCAACTACATCCTCTGTCCATGGAGCACTACATCTATGTCTCCCATGGGATGGAATGTGTTCAGGTCCCCTGGTTACAGAACTCAGCAGCTGTTCAGCAACAACATCAACAATGGTCAGTGGAAT
Organism: Oncorhynchus nerka; assembly: GCF_034236695.1. NCBI lineage: Eukaryota > Metazoa > Chordata > Actinopteri > Salmoniformes > Salmonidae > Oncorhynchus > Oncorhynchus nerka. Next base: position 36,723 of record NW_027040400.1, on the reverse strand, counting down.
TATCAAACTGGTCAGACCACACGTACCTTGCCATTCTCCTCTAAGAATGAGTCTCAGCACTCTTTTGGCTCCACACATCCACCACACATCAGCCAGACCACTAGTTTGGTTTAGGCCTGTAACTGGCCAAGTGGAATTAATGGTTATGTTACTACTGCAATCAGCTTCAGGCAATCTCCCATAATCAATGCCATTACCTGTACCCGTGATGCACTCGTAATTGCCCCCATATGCCTCAACACCCCAAGAGGCCCGATGGGGAGGTACTGCAGGAAACACAAGGCTCAAAGAGGAACAGAGGGTTGAATTGGTCTTAACCTGGTAAAAACTTCTCAGAATACACAACCACCCCTCTCCTTCTCCTACAGCAAATGGGTGTGTAGCCAGAACAGGTCTAGCATGACTACAAATAATACAGTCCTTTCTTCTCAGGGTTTTAGCTGTGTACCTCATATAAGACAGCCACAAATTGTCCCTACCATCAAAACCAGTCTCAGTTCCTAATTGATCAATAGCCGAATAGTCTCTAACATTAATTACCTGAATGGTATTTTTAACACAGTGGTGGTAGAGGAGTGTGTCCGGTTACCTCTGGTCTTGGCAGTACCTTAATAGAAAACACACCCATCATGTCTGTCCTCGTCCTTTGTAGTCCGAGGGTGTGAGTGCCTGCATCAGAGAGCTTAATAGTTTTGATGGTTAGTAGGATTTCATCACCTTTACAAAGTTCAGAGTAAAGAATTATTAGAAACCATCTGGTCCTCTCAGCTACTCCTATCCTGTACCAGGTGGGCTCCTTGCCACCCAGGGACTCTAAACCTTCACCACAGGGAGAACAAACATACTGGAAAGAAAACCAGTTGGAGCGGGGTTGGAGCGATCTGGTCGCATCCGCGCTTCGGTCTGCAGGTTGTATAACTTTTTCATTACATTTCATTACATTTCATTATAGTACAACGGTCTGATTTGTCTAATCTTAGCAATTTCTTCTTAGCTAGCTACATAGTCGTCGTTGTATCAAAGATAATTGCGTAATTATCGTATTTCGTCGTCTCCTATCTGTCCAACACGTTCACCGTCTACCGTAGCACTGTAGTAACTATCACACTCAACTGAACGACTTGATTAGTGTAGTGTTAGCTAGCTACATAGCTAGCTACATAGTTGTCTTTGCTGTCTTCGTATCCAAGATAATTGTGTAGCTTAGAGTGTGGAGTCTTAGAGTGATAATTGCGTTATTATCGTATTTCGTCGCCCTCCTATCTGCCTAGCAGCTAGCCAGCTAGCACGTTCACCGGCTACCGTAGCACTGTAGTAACTATCACACTCAACCGAACGACTTGATTAGTGTAGTATTAGATAGCTACATAGTTGTCTTTGCTGTCTTCGTATCCAAGATAATTGTGTAGTTTAGAGTGTGTAGTCTTAGAGTGATTATCTTAATTCACCGAGGTTAGCTAGCCAGCTATTTTGTCGTCCTTAACGTAGGAGACTCTCCTAGCTAGCCAATAGCCAGCCAACGTCTACTGAATAGAACTTTCGCATTCCGGTCGCATTCCGCGTCGCTCCACAGGTAGTATCACTTTTTCATTTCATTTCATTACAGTCCCAACGGTGTGATTTGTTTGATCGTAGCTAGCTACATAGCTAGCTACATAGCCGTCTTTGTTTCAAAGATAATTGTGTAGTCTAGAGCGATTTTCTAGGTTAGCTAGCCAGCTATTGTCGTTCTCCTAACGCAACGTAACGTAACCAACACTGCTAGCTAGCCAGCTAGCTCCCGAAAAGCAGCATTGTAGAAACTTCACACTCAACGGTACGACTTGATTAGGGTAGTGTCAACAACGCAGCTAGCCTACCCCAGCAGTACTCTATCATTTTAATCATTTTAGTCAATTAGATTCTTGCTATGTAAGCTTAACTTTCTGAACATTCGAGACGTGTAGTCCACTTGTCATTCCAATCTCCTCTGCATTAGCGTAGCCTCTTCTCTAGCCTGTCAACTATGTGTCTGTCTATCCCTGTTCTCTCCTCTCTGCACAGACCATACAAACGCTCCACACCGCATGGCCGCAGCCACCCTAATCTGGTGGTCCCTCGACGACTCATTGCGAGCTCACAGAACAGGGCTCCGGGCAGCCGAGCGGAAATGGAGGAAAACTCGCCTCCCTGCGGACCTGGCATCCTTTCACTCCCTCCTCTCTACATTTTCCTCCTCTGTCTCTGCTGCTAAAGCCACTTTCTACCACTCTAAATTCCAAGCATCTGCCTCTAACCCTAGGAAGCTCTTTGCCACCTTCTCCTCCCTCTTGAATCCTCCTCCCCCTCCCCCTCCTCCCTCTCTGCAGATGACTTCGTCAACCATTTTGAAAAGAAGGTCGACGACATCCGATCCTCGTTTGCTAAGTCAAACGACACCGCTGGTTCTGCTCACACTGCCCTACCCTGTGCTCTGACCTCTTTCTCCCCTCTCTCCAGATGACATCTCGCGTCTTGTGACGGCCGGCCGCCCAACAACCTGCCCGCTTGACCCTATCCCCTCCTCTCTTCTCCAGACCATCTCCGGTGACCTTCTCCCTTACCTCACCTCGCTCATCAACTCATCCCTGACCGCTGGCTACGTCCCTCCCGTCTTCAAGAGAGCGAGAGTTGCACCCTTCTGAAAAAAAACCTACACTCGATCCCTCCGATGTCAACAACTACAGACCAGTATCCCTTCTTTCTTTTCTCTCCAAAACTCTTGAACGTGCCGTCCTTGGCCAGCTCTCCCGCTATCTCTCTCAGAATGACCTTCTTGATCCAAACCAGTCAGGTTTCAAGACTAGTCATTCAACTGAGACTGCTCTTCTCTGTATCACGGAGGCGCTCCGCACTGCTAAAGCTAACTCTCTCTCCTCTGCTCTCATCCTTCTAGACCTATCGGCTGCCTTCGATACTGTGAACCATCAGATCCTCCTCTCCACCCTCTCCGAGTTGGGCATCTCCGGCGCGGCCCACGCTTGGATTGCGTCCTACCTGACAGGTCGCTCCTACCAGGTGGCGTGGCGAGAATCCGTCTCCTCACCACGTGCTCTCACCACTGGTGTCCCCCAGGGCTCTGTTCTAGGCCCTCTCCTATTCTCGCTATACACCAAGTCACTTGGCTCTGTCATAACCTCACATGGTCTCTCCTATCATTGCTATGCAGACGACACACAATTAATCTTCTCCTTTCCCCCTTCTGACGACCAGGTGGCGAATCGCATCTCTGCATGTCTGGCAGACATATCAGTGTGGATGACGGATCATCACCTCAAGCTGAACCTCGGCAAGACGGAGCTGCTCTTCCTCCCGGGGAAGGACTGCCCGTTCCATGATCTCGCCATCACGGTTGACAACTCCATTGTGTCCTCGTCCCAGAGCGCTAAGAACCTTGGCGTGATCCTGGACAACACCCTGTCGTTCTCAAATAACATCAAGGCGGTGGCCCGTTCCTGTAGGTTCATGCTCTACAACATCCGCAGAGTACGACCCTGCCTCACACAGGAAGCGGCGCAGGTCCTAATCCAGGCACTTGTCATCTCCCGTCTGGATTACTGCAACTCGCTGTTGGCTGGGCTCCTGCCTGTGCCATTAAACCCCTACAACTCATCCAGAACGCCGCAGCCCGTCTGGTGTTCAACCTTCCCAAGTTCTCTCACGTCACCCCGCTCCTCCGCTCTCTCCACTGGCTTCCAGTTGAAGCTCGCATCCGCTACAAGACCATGGTGCTTGCCTACGGAGCTGTGAGGGGAACGGCACCTCAGTACCTCCAGGCTCTGATCAGGCCCTACACCCAAACAAGGGCACTGCGTTCATCCACCTCTGGCCTGCTCGCCTCCCTACCACTGAGGAAGTACAGTTCCCGCTCAGCCCAGTCAAAACTGTTCGCTGCTCTGGCCCCCCAATGGTGGAACAAACTCCCTCACGACGCCAGGACAGCGGAGTCAATCACCACCTTCCGGAGACACCTGAAACCCCACCTCTTTAAGGAATACCTAGGATAGGATAAAGTAATCCTTCTCCCCTCCCCCCTTAAAAGACCTAGATGCACTATTGTAAAGTGGCTGTTCCACTGGATGTCATAAGGTGAAAGCACCAATTTGTAAGTCGCTCTGGATAAGAGCGTCTGCTAAATGACTTAAATGTAAATGTAATGTAAATGCTCCCAGGTTTCCCCATATCATGGAAAACCTATCCACCCTTGTGGGATTCCCTATGCTATAAGGATACCCTCTTCTCCAATCCTAGAACTGTCCGAAATCGGTTATCATGTAATCTCTACTCTAACTTCCTGTCTACCCAGATCTAGGGATCTCTTATGCTTATTTTGGAACAAAATACACATCACTTAGCCAGAGCCAGACACATCCTCACTTCTATGAACAAAAACAGGGGTGATAGGACAGGGAGGGTTACTTCATTCGAGAGTTGGCCCCCGGAATTCTGTTAATTCCAGTTCTTCTCCCGAACTCTGTTTATTGTCCGACAGGAAAAAGTGTCTTACCCACCCGCCGTGCGATATGAATCTGGGTAGCTCTTTCAGCTAGCTGTCACCAGGGGTCTTCTACGGTCCCCAAGCCTCTGGGACTGGATTGAGTGACTTCACCTGTAGTTCACCTGTAATGCATAAAATCCTGGACATACAGGCTTGGTTAACAAACAATTTCTCATATGTTTTATCTGATTATATCTTTAACTTCTATGCCCAATTGTTAGCTTACATTTTTTTTTTTTTTTTTAAATCATTAGTTTCTTATCCAATAGGCCCCATCCTATCCTAGACCACAATTTACCCATCCCCCTTTTGATACCCGACTCTGCCCAGGTATCAACCTTACCTACTCTAAATAATGACTTAGGTAAGATTAGTATATTATCCTTATGTCTGACATCATCATGAAGGAGCCCCTTTTAGTTTTCCACATGTCCAATTCTCCCTTGGGCGTCAATCCAGTACCAATTCCCTGTCAAGTTTCTTATCTACTTAAGAACTATCTGCGCTACTTATATATTTTCTTAAATATATATTTACCAATTTAAACCTTTTCTCTCATATCTCTCAAATACCACTAAGCTTCTAACTGTTTGACTTTATCTAACATCATGTCTATGAGTGTCAATCTCTAAAGTCCTTACATTTCCTTAATCAACCTAACAATAATCCTAAATCATCACAGATGTCCTATATACCTGTTAAATTTAATACTATTTTTATTTTTTTTTTTTTTTTAAACTCCTAATAGTCAAAAAATTCGAAACAAATTCTTATCATATCAAAATCCTTCCTTCAAGGACCCTCAGTATTCTATCTGACAATAACATGAATTTAATATATGTTGCAGAGTGCAGAATTCCTTATCTATAGTAATTTATCACCCCTAAGAACTGAAACTTATTTTCTATGTAATTCCCTGCCATATTGGCTTAATATATCTCCTATCCCAACCTTAATGTATCTTATCTTCCCCTATTTATTCTCAATGATAAATAGGATTATTTTTTTTTCTCTGTTAATAGCCCAATCAAAAACTTCACAGCTAATGTTGTAAAACAGAATCCTGAACCACTTTCTCATTTGCAGTTCAAACAATAATTCTAACCTCCTAACCTAAACTCCTTTATAATGAATTTACCTTAAAACTAGTAACTCAATATGACCACATTCATTATACCAATGACTCTCCCCTAAGGCGGATCAGACCTTAGAAGACAGTCATGATAAGGTCCATGAGTCAACCCACCCATTTATAGTCAAGTTCTATACTACACCTTTATTCTTAAAATCCAAATTCACTTGTGTAATTTAAAACTCATAAAATAAAAAACTCATAAAGTTCCATATTTGAGCGTGTCTCTTTAGAATACCTTTGCACCAAAACAAACAGTCCTAACAAATGTTTTATATGTATATATTTGCAAACCTTAATGATTAATCAAAACTTCCAGGCCTTTCCAATTTGGTCGTTTATGGCCTCATTCTCCCCAAGATTATAATCCCTGATATTTAATAAAAATAACGTATTTTCCCTTGGCTCCTTCAACTCACATTTACATCTCAATAAAAAACAAAACACCATCTGCGTGTTCCTCAAGGAAAAACAACTTGCCCCTGTTACGTATGTCTACGTATCAAGGGAAATGCTCAAATAATCAAATTCAACCTAGCTAGTTTACCAAAACATGTACAATTATGTTTTACTATAGAGCTTGCTTTTCACCATTAATACCCTGACACCGTTCCACATAATGGAAACAGTGCTCAAATTCACTGGTGTTATTTAAACGATCAAACCAAGAATCAATAACCATCATAATCCATTGTCACAATGTTTTATGATTCAGACATTCAATCTCTCTTTCTCATGGCCTAATTACAGTCCAAATAAACGCCACAAATCAATGATACCCACCCAGCGAATCAGCTGCTAGTTTTTAGCATCTTTCCTAACGATGTACATACTCCTTTTAAAAATGTATTTCGAAATTTTTTCAACTTCTGAAAAGTGACTCAACAATAATGCCCGCATTTCCTTCTACAAGACACTAACCATTTTCTCCATCACCCCCAGTCAAAACATCATTTCCGTGGCGACGGAAACCTCGCGAGTGATGTCATCAACAAGCGCTCAATCTTGACTCATTTCGCAACGATTTTCAACTCATTGTAAAGGTTCGATAAACCAAACCTAATTTATCACATCTGTTGAATCCTGAATTAGAGTTCACAACATCAATCAACATCTCTCAATTCGCTAATCTTATATAAACATTTCGATGGACACAAATCTATCGTAATTGTTCCCCGTTATTATTCAGAATTAATTTGATTTAAGTTACTGTCTCGTCTTTGATTTAGCATTTTAATTACGACTCTTTTCCCAATGTATTATTCCCCGCAAATCATTTAGTGAACAGACATCGTCTTGCATCAAAATCTCCTTTCTTATATTAAGTTGAATGAATTAGTCTTTCAATTTGAACCAAACAAACTATTTAAAACGTTCAGTTTATATCTTATACCAATACTAGTAACTATAACTTTCTCTGCAAAACAATTAGTTTAATTACAACCAAAAACTCAGACATATATAACTATTCTTTACACCTCAGCTGGGAACCGAACCCTGGCCTCCCGCATGGCAGGCGAGAATTCTACCACTGAACCACCAATGCTATGGAACTGAGATTCTCCGCAAATAGACCCAATTTTCAGTTATCTGTATTTGTTACTCCGGCATCTGAACAACAGAAAATAGCACTAATTTAAACGCCCAAAGTTTTCCCTCAATTAGGATTCTCATTAATCTCGCTCCCTTCGTATCTGACCCTTCTTTCTTAAATACGTGATTTTTGTTCTTTTCTGCCTCTTTCTCTCTTAACCCACATTCCATTGTTTTCAGCTGAACTGCGGATGGCGGTTCCCCTCCTAAATAACCTTCTTGTGTCCATTTTAGCTTTAATCCCTCCCAAACTTTCTTCATGTGCTTCCATTGTTCCTTTCCCCCTGATCTATATTCTATTTTTTGTTCTAGGAACTCATTAAACCTCAGCTTTGGAGTATTGGGGGTCGCCATTGTGAATTTGCTTTAATCGTAATTTTATTTCATTCAATCGGAATTTAATCGTAGTTTTAATCGGAATTCTCTCCTTCTATCTGAATATAGTTAGCATATACTTCGCCCGACGTTGATTAATACCCACGATGTACTCGAAGAGACACTGCTGCACGTGCTCCGTCTTATCTCTGAGCTTCTCCTTTGTATGTTTTAGTTCGAGAAAAACGCATGGGTTGGTATAGCATTTGTGGAGCGCACAACCAAGGGATCTATTCGACTATTTAGTCTCAATATTTAAATATTATATTCAGATATTATTTCAATTATACATCAGTCATTTCGTTCCTGATTATACATTTAACACAGAAGTCATAGGTACATACATATAGAAGTTTCGGATTTATCTAATATCCCTTATTATAATTCTCTCTCTCTCTCTATCTAACCACCAACAATCTTAATGGAAACAATTACAACCACATTGCATTTTAATATAAATAGTTACAAATAGACAAAACAAGACAAAACATACAAATACTGGTTATATCTCTGACCTCTATCAGTCGACCCCTATCAGACCGGACTAAGCGGATTTACTGGATAAAATTCAACTCTAGAATCCAATTCTATCCCCTACTGACCCCTATCGAAACTGACCCCTATCAGAATTAATACACGTTATCTCTCTGACCCCTGAAAGCCGACCCCTATCGGTGAATTTTTTTCAGACTAGCCTCGACCGGTTCACGGGACAAAATTACAATTTATCCCCTCGGCGCCAGATTTAATGAATAGTAATTAACTATCCCCTTACTGATCTCTATTCCCGACCCCTATCGAGCTAACCCCTATCAGAATTATTACACATGTCCGACCCCTATCAGTGAATTTTTCAGACTAGCCTCGACCGGTTCACGGGACAAAATTACAATTTATCCCCTCGGCGCCAGATTTAATGAATAGTAATTAACTATCCCCTTACTGATCTATTCCTGACCCCTATCGGAACTATCCAGGCCTTAAAAGTGATCTCTCATCATTGAAAGCTATCAGACTGTGCTGACCGGGTCACGGGACAAAATTACAATTGATCCCCTCGGCGCCAGATTTAATGAATAGTAATTCACTATCCCCTTACTGATATCTCATCAATGATTTATATCACACCGGCCGTCGCCGGCTTGTTTCTACATATGTTCACTACACTGTTCTTTTCGACTCGTCAGCAAATTATAAATTTACACAAGAATTCATACTTACTCAGAAATACTGATCAAAATTTAGACAGACTATACGACAATATGAAAAGTTTGATTTAACAGGTTTTGCTTACCTTATTTATGGTGCACCTTTAGATCAGTTTCCCGAGTTGAGCAGAATTGTTGTCCACCCACCGAAAATCATCACCCGTCCTTCTCGAATCTTCCTTTCCCCCGCTCACCCATTCTCGCACACCCAATCAGTTCACTTCGACTGGACCGTTAGTTAACCATCCTCTGCTACCAAGTTCTGTTAGTAATTAGATATGTAGATGGGTGAGCCGGTCAAGGATCGATTCAGACAAAGTGGTAAATTGTAATGACAAGCGACAGTTTATTCAGTGTGAAGATATCTAGTACAGCGTAATTACGGCTCCTCCGTTAGTTCGTATGGAACAGCAGGAAAAGAGGCCGCCAACAATCAGTACAGCCCTAATATACGGCACAGAAAGTAGGTTGACTCCGGAAGATCGGATCTCCGGATTGGTTCAGCTGGGTGTAGTCTGTAGTCTTCCGCCATTGGCTCAGTTGTCTGTCCGTCATCGTAGAATCCTCTTCGGGCACAGTGTTCGGTTAAAAGGGAGATTATGTGTGTAATGTGGGAGCTATCCTGTAGGGGACCCCACAGGCTTTACTGTGAGTTGTAGCCATGTATTTAGCAGTAGGCTGGTCACTTGCATAACAAATAGCAATTCTTTACACTTCCGAAAATGAACCAATCGTAAATGACGTTCCTGGTGGGTTTGAAGTAATTCTCCAATGCAATCCAATATAGCGTTTGCATCACACTGTTGTCGTGCTGTGAGGGTGAGTTTGTGCCGGTAGAAATGCCTGCATTCGCTGCCCATTAAACTCCTCAGAGTTGCCGCTTGGACGTCGTTGGGTTTCTTATGTAGACCGGTTGCCAGCGCATAGTCCTCGAATTTGTGAATTGATCGCCCCCCATCTAGCTTCAGAGTTTGTTCTGTTAGGTGACCTAAACTGGGATATGCTTAACACACCGGCAGTCCTACAACCTAAGCTAGATGCCCTCAATCTCACACAAATCACCAAGGAACCCACCAGGTACAACCCTAAATCTGTAAACAAGGGCACCCTCATAGACGTCATCCTGACCAACTGGCCCTCCAAATACACCTCTGCTGTCTTCAACCAGGATCTCAGCGATCACTGCCTCATTGCCTGTATCCGCTAAGGATCCGCAGTCAAACGACCACCCCTCATCACTGTCAAACGCTCCCTAAAACACTTCTGCGAGCAGGCCTTTCTAATCGACCTGGCCTGGGTATCCTGGAAGGATATTGACCTCATCCCGTCAGTTGAGGATGCCTGGTCATTCTTTAAAAGTAACTTCCTCACCATTTTAGATAAGCATGCTCCGTTCAAAAAAATGCAGAACTAAGAACAGATATAGCCCTTGGTTCACTCCAGACCTGACTGCCCTCGACCAGCACAAAAACATCCTGTGGCGGACTGCAATAGCATCGAATAGTCCCCGCGATATGCAACTGTTCAGGGAAGTCAGGAACCAATACACGCAGTCATTCAGGAAAGCCAAGGCCAGCTTCTTCAGGCAGAAATTTGCATCCTGTAGCTCTAACTCCAAAAAGTTCTGGGACACTGTAAAGTCCATGGAGAACAAGAGCACCTCCTCCCAGCTGCCCACTGCACTAAGGCTAAGTAACACGGTCACCACCGATAAATCCATGATTATCGAAAACTTCAACAAGCATTTGTCAATGGCTGGCCATGCCTTCCTCCTGGCTACTCCAACCTTGGCCAACAGCCCCCCCCGCAGCTACTCGCCCAAGCCTCTCCAGGTTCTCCTTTACCCAAATCCAGATAACAGATGTTCTGAAAGAGCTGCAAAACCTGGACCCGTACAAATCAGCTGGTCAATCTGGTTTCCGAGCCGGTCACGGGTGCACCTCAGCCACGCTCAAGGTACTAAACGATATCATAACCGCCCTCGATAAAAGACAGTACTGTGCAGCCGTCTTCATCGACCTGGCCAAGGCTTTCGACTCTGTCAATCACCATATTCTTATCGACAGAGTCAGTAGCCTCGGTTTTTCTAATGACTGCCTTGCCTGGTTCACCAACTACTTTGCAGACAGAGTTCATCGTGTCAAATCGGAGGGCATGTTGTCCAGTCCTCTGGCAGTCTCTATGGGGGTGCCACAGGGTTCAATTCTAGGGCCGACTCTTTTCTCTGTATATATCAATGATGTTGCTCTTGCTGCGGGCGATTCCCTGATCCACCTCTACGCAGACGACACCATTCTGTATACTTCCGGCCCTTCCTTGGACACTGTGCTATCTAACTTCCAAACGAGCTTCAACGCCATACAACACTCCTTCCGTGGCCTCCAACTGCTCTTAAACCAAATGCATGCTTTTCAACCGTTCGCTGCCTGCACCCGCACGCCCGACTAGCATCACCACCTGATGGTTCCGACCTAGAATATGTGGACATCTATAAGTACTTAGGTGTCTGGCTAGACTGTAAACTCTCCTTCCAGACTCATATCAAACATCTCCAATCTAAAATCAAATCTAGAGTCGGCTTTCTATTCCGCAACAAAGCCTCCTTCACTCACGCCGCCAAACTTACCCAAGTAAAACTGACTATCCTACCGATCCTCGACTTCGGCGATGTCATCTACAAAATAGCTTCCAATACTCTACTCAGCAAACTGGGTACCACTGCGACCTGTATGCTCTAGTCGGCTGGCCCTCGCTACATATTCGTCGCCAGACCCACTGGCTCCAGGTCACCTACAAGTCCATACTAGGTAAAGCTCCGCCTTATCTCAGTTCACTGGTCACGATGGCAACACCCACCCGTAGCACGCGCTCCAGCAGGTGTATCTCTCACTGATCATACCTAAAGCCAACACCTCATTTGGCCGCCTTTCATTCCAGTTCTCTGCTGCCTGTGACTGGAAGAATTGCAAAAATCGCTGAAGTTGGAGACTTTTATCTCCCTCACCAACTTCAAACATCTGCTATCTGAGCAGCTAACCAATCGCTGCAGCCGTACAGTCTATCGGTAAATAGCCCACCCAATTTACCTACCTCATCCCCTTACTGTTAATATTTATTTACTTTTCGGCTCTTTTGCACACCAGTATCTCTACCTGTACATGACCATCTGATCATTTATCACTCCAGTGTTAATCTGCAAAATTGTAATTATTCGCCTACCTCCTCATGCCTTTTGCACACAATGTATATAGACTCTCTTTTTTTTATTTTTCTACTGTGTTATTGACTTGTTAATTGTTTACTCCATGTGTAACTCTGTGTTGTCTGTTCACACTGCTATGCTTTATCTTGGCCAGGTCGCAGTTGTAAATGAGAACTTGTTCTCAACTAGCCTACCTGGTTAAATAAAGGTGAAAAAAAATAATAGATAATAATTCGTCCCTGAAGTTGTACCAATTAGTATTCGAGACCCCTGTGAGAATCATGGGATTTGGTGGCGGAATGTTCGCTGCCATAGCGATGGAATAGGAGATATCTTTGCCTTCAGCCATCGAGGTAACATTAGGTAGTGATGCTAGCTTGCCAGCTAACAACGAGTTGATCCGTGTTGTGACTAGCAGTAGGAAACGGTGTGTGTTCGCATATGGAACGTAACCGCGCCAATACTGTACTCAGCTACAGAAATAACAAACGTGTGGTTTTCAAGACACTTCTGATACCATGATATGATATGTTGGATAAAGGAATGAAGACAGACACCAATGTCAAGTTCAATAGCCTTGTTCAAGCATTGTACAAATCCCTACACACGGAGTCCAGGAAAAAGTCCGTCTAGTCGATTACCTATCAATTACACTCCGTAACAATCATCCTGGTCATTTCTACTGCCTCTGATCTAGCGGACTCACTAAACCCTTGCTTTGTTTGTAAATTATGTCTTAGTGTTTGAGCGTGCCCCTGGCTATCTGTAAATATATATATATATATATATATATATGTTTTTTTACTCAAATAGAATTTTACTGGGTGACTTTTTCTTATGGTATCTTTCCTTTTACTCAAATGACATTTGGGTACTTTTTCCACCACTGGTCATTGTAACTATCATGTACATTTCAGCCGCATTTGGTCAAATTTAATGTACAGTGGACACCACCCATTTCCTCATCCTTATTACTCCACCCCCTTCACCTGAGCAGGGATATAAGGCCAGAGCTGCTTCATCACCGCACAACTGCAACCTGCAATTCACTTCTTCAATCTACTGCTCCTAAATACTTGTAAGTTCATTTAAGAATTTGAGGTAACTCCTATTTTAACGTGTGTTTTTTCATTTATGTACAGGGAATGGCCAGTTAAATTAGGTCTTAATGAGATGCATTTCTATTACTTTTGTGTATTATTTAGTTATTTTTTACATTTGTCATTTAGAACTGGAATTATCCATTCTCATTATAAAAGAGCTAGTTTAGGCACATTTTCTCTCTCTTTCTTCCTTTTGTCTAAATGTGTTTTGCTCCTTCCTGTTTGTGTGGGTGTTTACTATAATAAACTGCAGCAAATAAACAATATCAATTCTCTCTTTCAGAATCATGAGTAAGAACTACATGAGCACCGAGAGGATTCTGCTGAAAGGGGACTACCTCCTCTCCAACAATGGAGAATTTAAAGCTATCTTTCAGGTACAATAGTTAGTGAAACACTTACATTTCAATTATATTAACATTAGATATCTGGTCTGCAACTTATTTTGACCTTAGAATTTTTTTTATAGGGATGTAACGATTCAAGCTGTGATCAGACAGACAGTGTCATTAAATCAATGCTGTGTAATAAATTATGTAGTCAAACTTGAATTATATATTTAAAAAATATTTAATGGATATGTGTACAACAAAAGTTCAACATTCACCTTCTGCTACCATTAACGTCAAGCCATCTAGCATACAGTTTGATGCATTCGATAAATCCAACATGCACCACACAACTCACTGCAACTGGCTCTGCAACGCAATGCTGCAAGGCAAACGCAGCGTTCAATTGGAAATTATGTTGCATATGTTGGATTTATCAAACGAATGCATCAAACTGTACGTGTAGACGGCTTGACATTAATGGTAGCAGAAAGAGTTACTGGCAAAGTGAGAGGATTTAACTCTGGTGCCTTCAGCTGAACCTTATTCTTGAAACATTATTTTTATTCTCTAATATATATAAAAATGTTCAAAAGTTTGGGGCCACTTAGAAATGTCATTGTTTTTGAAAAGATAAGCACATTTCTTGTCCATTAAAATAACATCAAATTGATCAGAAATAGGTTCGATTACAGGCTCAAAATGACCAGCAACAAAGAACTTTCTTCTGAAACTCGTCAGTTTATTATTATTCTGAGAAATGAAGGCTATTCCATGTGAGAAATTGCCAAGAAACTAAAGATCGAGGCATCTGTTTTTCTCTAAGTAAGAAAAGCTATTCAAGAATTTACTGGATTAAAAAATGATAATGATCATTCTGATTAATTACACCAACAGAAAAATACACTTATATTTTATTTTTTCTCCTACACAGCAACTGTAGTAGGAGAATCATCAGCGAGCATCTTCTGGATCCGAAATGTATTAAATACGTAAATTAAAATATTTACCATTACAAATGTAGACAGAGGACAGAGAAAAGCCAACCGCTGATATAATTTGGTATGCCTTTAAGGTGTACATTGGGGCGGCAAGTAGCCCAGTGGTTAAAGCGTTGGGCCAGTAACCGAAAGGTTGCTAGATTGAATCCCTGAGCTGACAAGGGAAAAAATGTCGTTCTGCCCCCAAACAAGGCAGTTAACCAACTGTTCCTAGGCCGTCATTGTAAATAAGAATGTGTTCTGACTTGTCTAGTTAAATACCATTTTTAAAAACATTAGGGGAATGATAATCTCATACTCTGCAAAAAGTTACATCTGATTTAGAAATTAAAATGCAAGATAAATAAATCACAATCTTAGAAAGCCCATAAATCTTTACAAGATAAAGAAGAAAATAACATTTTCTGAATTTACGAAGGAATACGATCTTTTACTTTTGAAGAGAGCCAACAACTACAGGTTAAACTCAAATAAAGCATATTACTTAATGGAAAATATCCCTGGTAAATATCTCACAAAACGAATACACGCTAAACCAGTTATAATTGTAAAATATACACATTCATGTTAATTAGAAACAACGCAATTAATGACAATTTTAAAAGCTTTATGGAAATTGATATAAATCCGAATTAAACAGGTGGACGAATCCTATAGCCTTAGACTCAACCCTGAAGCAATTATCAGCAGACGAAAAATAAATCACTCAAAACAGAGACCACCCAAAAAGAAATATTAGATGCTTTTAAAACATTCGCGTGGAGAAAAAGCACCAGGAATAGATAGCTTTATCATCGAATTACCTGCTGAATGGACTTAAAATATATTTCATTTTTATTGTCCAGGTTCACGATCAGAAATAGTTTTGGTCGTTTTTCTTTAAACAATCAGTGTATACTAGATACATGGGCTCCGATATGAGACACAAATTATGTTTTAGTAGGAAACGATATGGTTTGATTAGAGAACGAATTGAGATTCAGTTCGATGCGATATGATTCTATGCACTGTTGCATGAACATGTTCAGTTCCCATTCTAAATGAATATCTGCTGCTGATCATGAGCTAGAGTTTATTTTATTTTTTATTTAACCAGGTAGGCTAGTTTAGAACTATCTCATTTACAACTGCGACCTGGCCAAGATAAATAGTTACACATGGAATAAACAAGCATAGACTCAATAACACAATAGAAAAAAAAGTCTATATACAGTGTGTAGTGTCTTAACACTTAGTACTTATTTATGTAATAAGAAAGACTCTGAATACAAGCAATTGAACTGGAGCTTCACATTTACTCAAACGAGTTAGTACCAGAATAACATAGAACCACACTGCGCATGACCAAGGGTGCTCCATCCTTAAAGGGGACATCAGTAATTAACAGAACATAACATTCCTTCTCTTATACAATCAGAGTTACTTTTACCAAACCACAACTGAAACATTTCCCAGAACTTGTTGTAGTTATTTTGCATCTTTTAATTTGAACTTGAACAGTTCGTTTTTGTTTGTTTGTTTATAAGTCTAGTCTGTCTGGTGGACGGTGCCTTCGTTCTGGGTAGCGCCTCAGATTGTCTGGAGGCTCCTGAACATCCTCAGTGTGTGCTTGTTCCATTATAGCGTCTGCTATAGCAGCACCTTCATCAACACGTTCCCTTCTTTCAGCTTGGGGTCTCTTTACTGCACCACCGCCCTCTACAGTTCCCTGTGTGTCACTCTCAGGAGCTCTCTGTGCCTGTTCTCTCTCGATTGTTGTGCTGTTTTCCGTGGAATGCATTTGGTTAATGTGACGCCGCCACATTATGTCTGGGCTCACTTGAACCTGGTAAGTTCTGGGTCCCGTTTGTGTGTGTACGGTCCGGTCCCTCTTGTCCATTTCCCTCCTCTTCTGTAGTCTCGCACCATCCCTTCCTGTCCTGTTTGGAGATGGCGCTCCCGGCCACCGGAGAGCATCTTGGCTTGTTTGTTCAGCACTTAATTACGCCTGTTTGGCTTCATGATGTCCAGCTGTGTGCGGAGAGGCCTCCCGAACATCAGTACATCTGGGCTTTGATTTGTCGTGGCATGTGGGGTGTTTCGGTAGGAGGCCAGGAACTTGGCCAGTTTTGTTTGTAAAGTCCCTTTGTCTCGTTTTGCTGCACGGAGTCCTTGCTTTAGGGTTTGCACAAAGCGTTCTGCCAGCCCATTGGTGGCAGGGTGGTACGGAGCTGAGGTTGAGTGTTTGATTCCATTTACTGACATGAATCTTGTAAACTCATCACTTACTAAAGCTTGTGCGTTGTCACTTACCAGCTGCAGTGGCAAACCGAAGCGTGCAAACGTTGTTCTGAGACACTCTATCGTCTGAGCTGAGGTGGAGGAGTCAGTG
Source organism: Oncorhynchus nerka (assembly GCF_034236695.1). Classification (NCBI taxonomy): domain Eukaryota; kingdom Metazoa; phylum Chordata; class Actinopteri; order Salmoniformes; family Salmonidae; genus Oncorhynchus; species Oncorhynchus nerka. Next base: position 19,893 of record NW_027040400.1, on the reverse strand, counting down.
CAAAACACCTCTGGCCATTTGGAATGGGCATCAACTATAACCAGAAACATGTGCTTTTCAAAGGGACCAGCGTAGTCCACATGAATTCTCTGCCATGGCTCTGCGGGCCATTCCCATGGGTGGACTGGGACAGGAGCAGGCATGTGAAGGGTTTCCAAACATCCACTACAGTTCTTTGCCATATTTTCTATCTGTTGGTCCAGACCTGGCCACCAGAAGTGGCTCCTTGCGAGCAGCTTCATTTAGACAATTCCAACATGACCTTCATGTAGTTGCTGCAAGACTAGATGTTGGCATTTCTGGGGTATCATGACTCTCATTCCCCACATCAAACATCCTTGGTACGTTGTAATTTCGTTTCTCCGCTGGAAATACGGAGTCAGCTCCTTTCTGCCAGGAGCTGGCCATCCTGACATGGTGTAGGTGTACACTTTTGACAAGGTCACATCTTTCCTTGTCTCATGTTTGATAACTTGTGCTTGTGACTGGTAGGGCCTCGAGCTGAGCGGTATGGAACATGTCCACTGCATCCACCCTCCTTTGTCTTTCTTTTGTACACAGCAGTCTGGATAATCCATCTGCATTTGTGTGGAGGGATGACGGCTTAAACTCAATGTCATACATATGACTGGCAAGGAACAGGGCATATCGCTGTAACCTGGCTGCTGTCATTGCCAGAATGCCTTTCTTTGGACTGAAAATGGAAAGCAACGGCTGGTGATCTGTAACCAGTGTGAAACGCTTGCCATATAGGTATGCGTGGAATTTCTTGACGCCCCACACTAGTGCCAGTGCTTCTTTGTCGATTTGTGAGTCGTTTTTCTCTGCATCATTCAATGTTTGTGACGCAAATGCAGCTGGCCTCTCTGACCCATCTTTCAGTGTGTGTGAAAGGACTGCCCCTAATCCATAAGGGGACGCATCACAAGCCAACTTCACTGGCATTTCAGGGTCGTAATGCATCAGGACCTGTTCAGATGTTATGAGCCGTTTTGCCTCCAGAAATGCATTTTCACACTGCTCTGTCCACCGCCATGTCCTATTCTTTTCCAGGAGCTGATTTAGAGGCTGGAGTACTGCTGAAAGGTTTGGGAGGAATCTTCTGTAGTAATTGATCAGTCCCGTGAAAGATCTCACTTCTGTGATATTTTGTGGTCGTGGTGCCTGTACCACTGCCTCGATTTTGCCCTGTGTTTTGTGCAATCCATTGCAGTCAATCTCATGTCCACAGAAGACGTTCTTGTCTTTGAAGAACTCACACTTCTTTAAGTTTGCCTGTAGACCATACTCTTTCAGTCTTTTCAGGACCTCTTCCAGGTTAGCCAGGTGCTCTTTGTCGGTGCGTCCTGTTATGATCATGTCATCCAGGATACACTGGGTTCCTGGGATTCCTTGCAAAATCTGGTCAATAGTTTGTTGCCAAATGGCTGGGGCTGATGCAATGCCAAAAACCAGGCGGTTATACTTGTATAGACCTTTGTGTGTGTTTATTGTCAGGTACTGTTTGGAGCTCTCTTCAACCGGTAGCTGCAGGTAAGCTTGTTTCAGATCGATTTTACTGAAGTGTTTCCCACCAGCTAGTGCAGCAAAGATGTCATCCAGACGTGGTAGGGGTTATTTAAAAAGACTCTGAATACAAGCAATTGAACTGGAGCTTCACATTTACTCAAACGAGTTAGTACCAGAATAACATAGAACCACACTGCGCATGACCAAGGGTGCTCCATCCTTAAAGGGGACATCAGTAATTAACAGAACATAACACAGTGTATGCAAATGGCGTGAGGAGTTAAGGCAATAAATAGGCCATAGTAGCGAAGTAATTACAATTTAGCAGATTAACACGAGTGATAGATGAGCAGATGATGATGTGCAAGTAGTGATACCGGTGTGCAATGGAGCACAAAAGTAAATTAAAAACAATATGGGGATGAGGTAGGTAGATTGGGTGGGCTATTTACAGATGGACTATGTACAGCTGCAGTGATAGGTTAGCTGATGTTTTAAGTTAGTGAGGAAAAGTCTCCAGCGAATTTTAAATTATTATTATATATTTTTAAAAATTCTTTATTTATTTTGCAATTCATTCCAGTCACTGGCAGCAGAGAACTGGAAGGAAAAGTGGCCAAGGTAGGTGTTGGCTTTGGGGATGACCAGTGAGATATACCTGCTGGAGCGCGTGCTACGGGTGGGTGTTATCGTGACCAGTGAGCTGAGATAAGGCGGAGCTTTACCTAGCATAGACTTATAGATGACCTGGAGCCAGTGGGTCTGATGACGAATATGTAGCGAGGGCCAGCCGACTAGAGCATACAGGTTGCAGTGGTGGGTGGTATATGGGGCCTTGGTAACAAAACGGATGGCACTGTGATAGACTGCATCCAGTTTGCTGAGTAGAGTATTGGATAGTCAGTTTTACGAGGGTAAGCTTGGCGGCGTGAGTGAAGGCGGCTTTGTTTGCGAAATATAAAGCTGATTCTAGATTTAATTTTAGTTTGGAGATGTTTGATATAAGTCTGGAAGGAGAGTTTACAGCCTAGCCAGACACCTAGGAATTTGTAGTTGTCCACATATTCTAAGTCAGAACCGTCCAGAGTAGTGATGCTAGTCGTGCGGGTGGGAGCGGACAGCGAACTGAGTGGGGATTCCTATGGGTTGTAGCCTCAATGGCGCTGCCCATGCTGTCACAGATATAAATATGAGTCCTATCTCTATGGGTGTGTGGGCCCATAAGTCAGAACCGTCCAGAGTAGTGATGCTAGTCGTGCGGGTGGGTGCGGGCAGCGAATGTTTGAAAAGCATGTATTTTGTTTTACTTGCAGTTGGAGGCCACGGAATGAGTGTTGTATGGCATTGAAGCTCGTTTGGAGGTTAGTCAAGTGTCCAAAGAAGGGTCAGATGTATACAGAATGGTGTCGTCTGCGTAGAGGTGAATCAGGGAATCACCCGCAGCAAGAGCAACATCGTTGATATATACAGAGAAAAGAGTCGGCCCGAGAATTGAACCCTGTGGCACCCCATAGAGACTGCCAGAGTTCCGGGCAGGATGGATATAGGTCTATAACAGTTTGGGTCTAGAGTGTCACCTCCTTTTGAAGAGGGGGAGGACCACGGCAGCTTTCCAATATTTAGGGATCTCGGACGATACGAAAGAGCGGTTGAACAGACTGGTAATAGGGGTTGCAACAATGGCATAATTTTAGAAAGAGGGTCCAGATTGTCTAGCCCAGCTTATTTGTACAAGTCCAGGTTTAGCAGCTCTTTCAGAACATATGTTATCTGGATTTGGGTGAAGGAGAAGCTCGGGCAAGTAGCTGCGGAGCTGGTAGCCAGGAGGAAAGCATGGCCAGCTGTAGAGAAATGCTTATTGAAATGTTCGATTATCATGGATTTATCGGTGGTGACCGTGTTACCTAGCCTCAGTGCAGTGGGCAGCTGGGAGGAGGTGCTCTCGTTTTCCATGGACTTTACAGTGTCCCAAAACATTTAGGAGTTTCTGTTTGAAAAAGCTAGCCTTTGCTTTCCTGACTGACTGCGTGTATTGGTTCCTGACTTCCCTGAACAGTTGCATATTGAGGGGACTATTCGATGCTAGTGCAGTCCGCCACAGGATGTTTTTGTGCTGGTCGAGGGCAGTCACGTCTGGAGTTCTACATTTTTTTGAAAGGGGCATGCTTATTTAAGATGGTGAGGAAATTACTTTTAAAGAACGACCAGGCATCCTCGACTGACGGGATGAGGTCAATATCCTTCCAGGATACCTTGGCCAGGTCGATTAGAAAGGCCTGCTCGTAGAAGTGTTTTAGGGAGCGTTTGACAGTGATGAGGGGCGGTCATTTGACTGTGGACCCATAGCGGATACAGGCAACGAGGCAGTGATAGCTGAGATCCTGATTGAAAACAGCAGAGGTGTATTTGGAGGGCAAGTTGGTCAGGATAATGTCTATGAGGGTGCCCATGTTTTTGGATTTAGGGTTGTACCTAGTGGGTTCCTTGATCATTTGTGAGATTGAGGGCATCTAGCTTAGATTGTAGGACTGCTGGGATGTTAAGCATTTCCCAGTTTAGGTCACCTAACAGAACGAACTTTGAAGATGAGGGGCAATCAATTCACATATGGTGTCCAGGGCACAGCTGGGAGCTGAGGGGGGTCTGTAACAGGCGGCAACAGTGAGAGACTTAATTCTGGAGCGATTCATTTTTAGAATTAGAAGCTCAAACTGTTTGGGCGTAGACCTGGAAAGTATGACAGAACTTTGCAAGCTATCTCTGCAGTAGATTGCAACTCCTCCCCCTTTGGCAGTTCTATCTTGATGGAAAATGTTGTAGTTTGGTATGGAAATATCAGAATTCAGACACGGCAAGGACATCAGGGTTGGTGGAGTGTGCTAAAGCAGTGAGTAAAACAAATGTAGGGAGGCGGCTTCTGATAACATGCATGAAACCAAGGCTTTTTCGAAGTCAACAAATGAGTGCCTGGGGACACGCAGGACCTGGGTTCTGTGTGTGTGCGTGCGTGTAAATGATGTATGTCTATATAGGCACCTGAGCAGAGCAATAACAGAGACGAGGCATCTACCACCCCACTCAATGTGGTCTCCGAGCATTTCGTATTATTCTGTAAGTAAATCCAAGATACTGCATTTAGTATGGATATGCAATGGCGACTTTAGAATGTAAATCTTGGTGGGTGAACAAAAAAAAATGTTTTAGATGCATGACAGCAACGCCAATACAACACTAAGCAATACACGAAATGCACTATAACGGTGACAAACGGTGCCCACAAACTGTTAGGGCCTACATAAAGCTGTCCCAGCAGCGGAGCTTTCTTTTTAGCACAATTGCGTAAATCATTATCACTGCTACACCTGGCTATCAGTGGAGCCTTGTCTGGCAGCGAAATGGTTAATTCATCCTCATTTACTGCCCTTTAAAAAACATAGCTGATATGGCTGACTTGCTTAAACAAATGTGGTTTCTACTGATAATTGAGTTGTACAAACTATGACATAAGGGGACAACGAGCAGATAAGAGGCAATCTGTAATTTTGAGTACAACATTAATGAGCGGACACAGTCAATATAGCTATTTGTTCAGCACTTTTGAAATGTACAGCGACAGAATTCAGAACAGGGGCCGTTCTTACAACATTCTCCCTGTACACCAAGTCAGTACCATAGGATAAAGGGGGCATATAAGCAGACAATGAAAGCTCTTACAATTTTCAATGATTACATTACTCTAAAATAGGCTACATGGGCACCACCAAGTCAGAACAGTAGGGGGGAAGGGACCAAATTATTAGGGTGAGGCACATGGGCTACTAACAGCTTACTACACAAAATACACGTAGTAGTACTTTCTTAGCTACAGTATACATATCTCCCTGTCATATTACATAATTTATGCAGCTACAAACAAGCCATTTTTGGACTCCCCTTGTTGTGCCGTGCTCACTTGAACAGGAAGGTTGCGTGGCGGTCCTTCTGGGCAAATTTTTCATCAGTCTGGCATTTCCTGGATTTATGGTGCTTTCAAGACAATTGGGAACTCGGGGGGGAGAAAACAAGGTTGAATCATGACGTCAGTGATCTTCAGGTCGGAGCTCTAGAAAGAGGCCCGAGTTCACAACTTTGAATTCCAAGTTGAATGACCGTTCAAAAAATGTATTTTCCCAGTCTGAGCTTGTTCCCTGTTGTCTTGAACTCATTAAAGTCTGAGATTTCAAAGTTTCCAGTTGTTTTGAATGCGGCAGAAGGCATGCTGGATTGACAGCATGGACAATGTATTCAAACTTTTCTGGCCCATGGTGTTGAATGTTTATCCTTTTAAGCTTGGAATAGAGACCCTTAAACCCAGACTTGGACACGTATTAATGCCAAAATAACATGCTAAACAGGCTCTGCCCCACCTGATCTGAATGACGGGTCACCATTGATATGTTACATTTCCTAATGTGTGTATTCATTTGTGGATGTCCATTATACATTCTGATTGATATGTTACGAATTGAAGATTTTAATTTAGAATGGGAAATGAAACAAATCTTAGTGCATCGATTTACATCGCATCAAACCATTCTCTAATCAAACCGCATCGAATTGTTTCAAATGACAACGTAATTCCTGTATCAGATCGCAGACCAAGTATCTAGATACGTATCGAATGGAATAAATGCACACCCCTAATATTTTGATTTAGCTGACGAACACTTGCGAATATTGAAAAATAATTTGGGAAATATTTTTCACACTAAACTTTAAGTGATCATTTAAGTGGATGAAAGGAATGCACAGCAGTACAGAGGTCATCTTTGTCTAACATGTTTATATGCAAATTAATTTTCTCTTTGCAGACCGATGGCAACTTTGTGCTCTACGGTTGGGGTCGGGTTGTCTGGGCATCAAACACTGTGAACAAAGATGCTCAGAGGCTCATCCTCCAACAGGATGGCAACCTGGTCATCTACACTACGCAGGACCATCCCATTTGGTCAAGTAACACTGGCCGTTGCAACAATACACAAAGAGGCCACCTCACCCTCACTGACAAAGGTACGCTGGAGCTCTACAGAGACAGAGTGGTGATCTGGACATCGTAACATCGACCGGCCCAACAATGCACAAAGAGGTCACTTCACCCTCCCTGACGAAGGTGCTCTGATGCTCTACAGTCCCAGAAATGTGGTCTGGTGCTCTCGTGAGGACACTAGTAATGAGGCAGAGTAACATCTTCACTTGACCATACCTGTCTACATCTACCACTAAACTGTATTCAAGAGCCTTGAGGCTTTTTAACCCTTTGATTTGGTCAAATAAAAATGTATTGACTTAAAGTAGTAGTTTGTTGTAATTAAGTGCATTGTGTCAGATGCTCTCTATATTCAAAAGACAAACATCACTAACTTTTCATGAAGAAAATAGCTGTATTGGCTCAGATAAAAGAACATGAGATTTGACTGTTTTTCATGTATATTTTTATTATGAAAGACACTATCATGCGTCACAACAGAATAATTTATGGAGGGACACATACACAACTGCAACGTTATAATCCATGTATGAGTCTGTATTGGCGTTTGTCCCATAGAGAATGCTAGTGGCCTTGATGTCGCATGGGCAGCACCATCGAGGGCTTCCGCCATTTTAAAGTGGTCAAAGTAGTCAACTGAGTGGGGATTCCTATGGGTTGTAGCCTCAATGTTGCTGGCCATGCTGTCACAGATATAAAGATGAGTCCTATCTCTATGGGTGTGTGGGCCCATGTGTGATGTTACAGGAAGGCACACAGTCTCTCCAGTACAGAAGGGTTTCTGTTGCTGAGGAAGATCAGTTCTTTCTTCCCTTCCTCTGTCTGACCTTTATAGAGAAATCTCTCAATCAGTTCAACATGTCATAATCTAAACCATCACAAACAGTGGTGAAAGTGAATCTCTCTTACTGTGTGGGTGTTGTAGCCAGTGGCGGTCCAGGTAGTAGAGGTAACAGCTCTCAAACTCCTTCTCACTGTAGAGGGAGACTGGTACTGGGACAAACGGGTCCATGCTGTCAAAGCCCTCCTGTAGGAGGAACACAGAGGATGAGGATGTTTTTAATAGGTGAACTTCTGTTTCTATTTGACTGATGCATATAAACACATCAGAACACTTTAAAATAGAAACACTGGATCAGAAGGGTCTTGTCCAAAAACATCTAAAGATCATTCCAAAAACATCTAGATCATTCCCTTAGCCCAAATCAATAGACACCAAGGGTTAGAGGTAGTTTTTGGACTGGACATATAACATTAACCAGGATGTAATCATGACTCCTGACCTCTCCCAGCAGCTCCTGGGGCAGGTAGGCAGAGCTTGGAGCGTAGAGAGATCCTGTCTGAGACAGCGTGGCGATGACCGCCCCTCCACACTGAGGAGAGAGAGAGAGGGACAGAGGTGTAAATCACAATCATGTAATTTTCTAATGTCTATTAGAGGATAACCACCATGCAGTTCTCACCCAGTCATTGTTGATCATCTTCCTTAAGTTATGAACCAATGTCAACTCCTCTGGAGCCACCTGGCAGAGGAGAGAAGGGAAAAGTGACAGGGGAGATAAGTAAGCAATCTACACAAAAATGGAAGCAATAGAAATCAACATTTTTTTATAGATCCACAGTGAGGTGAATGAATGTATTAGTACAGGGCTCTTGTCTTCCTTCTTGAGTGTGGTCCTTCCCCAGAGACCGTTGACTCCATCAACAGCCACAGCCAGCCTGAAGCCCCCCTCTGTCCCCCCAGCCTGTAGCCTCAGCTCCTTTAGAACTGCCCCCACCACATCACTGCTGCTCTTCACACGAGACACTCCCTGGGGTGAAAAACACAGCTTAACAATGATACGTGGTATGAGATTCTTAAGAGAAGTGCACTGAACCAATTATGTTTCAGAACTGGAGCCCAGACGCAAGGCGTCCACATGATTCCCAGACAAACCAGGTCGGAACAGTTTGTGCATATATTATGACTACATTGTGATGTTTGTGTTCATTTTTTTCTGGAGGCAAGCCGAAGTCGGTAGCTGAACTCTATACCCCTTCGTAGGGATTCTGCAATAAAGTCTTTGTCATTCAACAAGAGATTACTTGTTTTCATGCACATTTGTTAATTGAAAAATACTGCACAATACATCTTAGTTAAATGTAAAATTGCATGACTAAGATCTCCTTGGCAAAAACGTCATAACAGATTAGGTTATTTTAGATTAATTCTGACTACGGCATCTTAATGGACAAACAGCACTATTAACATTTTTCAAGTGACGGTCTTTTAAGGGAGCATGCGAGCACACTCGTTCGGTTCGCCTAGCCAAGTTCGGCCAAACTGAAGGATGCTGACGCCTTAATAAAGGACACGTTGACACTGGACTCACCATGTCCACCAGCTCCCCTAGTGGCCGTCCCTCCTCAGTGCTCTCTCTCTTAGTCCACACGTACCGCTGCCTCAACTTGATCTAAAACAACAAGGGGAGACAGTCACAAATACAGGATGCCTCAAGGAGTAAAAATATGCTTAACAACTGTGTGCAATAGTATTTAAAATGACATCACTGTACCCCACACACACAATTATCAGTAAGGTTCCTAAGTCAAACAATGAATTTCAAGCACAGATTCAACCAAAGGCCAGGGAGCTTTTCCTATGGTTCACAATACTAACATAATTGATAGAGTGAAAAGAAGGAAGCCTTCCTGTTTGCAATAAGGAACTAAAGTAATACTGAAAAAAATGTGGTATGAAATTAACTTTTTGTCCTGAATACAAAGTGTTATGTTTGGGGTAAATCCAACACAACAAACACATCACTGAGTATCATGTCATATTTTCAAGAATGGTGGGGGCTGCATCATGTTATGGGTATACTTGTCATCGGCAAGGCCTCTGGAGTTTTTTAGGATAAAAATAAACCGACACTGAGAAACAAACAAAGCCAAATATACACTGGAATTGCTTACCAAGATGACATTGAATGTTCCCGAGTGGCCTAGTTAAACATTTTTTTTTTAAGAATAGGCAAATATTGTACAATCCAGGTATGCAAAGCTCTGAGACTTACCCAGAAAGACTCACAGTTGTAATTGCTGCCAAATGTGATTGACATGTATTAACTCAAATCAAAATATTACTTTTTTATTTTCCATGAATTAAAGAAATAAAATGTTTCTTCCACTTTGAGAACTTGTGTGGATCGTTGACAAAAAACAACAATTAAATCCATTTTAATCCGGCTTTGTAACAACAAAATGTGGAAAAGGTCTAGGTGTGTGAATAGTTTCTGAAGGCACTGTATCTTACTTCTAATGTTAGGATTAGGGGATGATAAACTGATCCTAGATTTGTTCCTACAGGCAACACATACAGTGCCAGTCAAAGGTTTGGACACACCTACTCATTCCAGGGTTTCTTTCTTTTTCTTTCTTTTACTATTTTCCATATTGTAGAATAATAGTGAAGACATCAAAACTATGTAATAACATATGGAATCATGTAGTAACCCAAAAAGTGATTACAGCTTTTTGGGTTTGTACGGTGTGCAAAGCCTTGACAGCTTTGCACACCGTGTGTCCAAACTTTTGACTGGCACTGTACCTGGCGCCCACTATCTATCTGAGGAGGAGGGGCTACCTTGGAGAGGAAGTGTTCATTGGTGGTTCTGAAGTTGCGTAGCCAGTTGGAGGCCTGTATTGGCTGGTCAAAGCGGGAGGCGTGGTAGGAGGAAGGCAACAGCTCCTTACAGTTCTTCACCCACAGGTGGGCTATAGAGAGGAGATTATTATCATAATCATCATCATCATCATCATCATTATTTTGTGTGTCTGTGTGTATGCCATGTCGGGGTGTGTGTGTGTTACCATCTGGTATGTGTAGTACTAGCCATCCCTGTGTGGAGCAGTAGTGGACAGTATGACAGAGAGACATGGTCTTCCCACTGCCCTTCACCCCATCTACACAACCAGTCAAGGTCAACACCAACATAATTCAACACAATACAGGTAGACAACACAGGTCATAGAGAGGTACGGGGATGACTGTGTGTACATTCGTGGCCAAATGTTTTGAGAATGACACATTCATTTCCACAAAGTTTTCTGCCTCAGTTCAGTTTGTATGATGGCAATTTGCATATACTCCAGAATGTTATGAAGAGTGATCAGATGAACTGCAATTAATTGCAAAGTCCCTCTTTGCCATGCAAATTAACTGAATCCCCCCAAAAACATTTCCACTGCATTTCAGCCCTGCCACAAAAGGACCAGCTGACATCATGTTAGTGATTCTCTCGTTAACACAGGTGTGAGTGTTGACGAGGACAAGGCTGGAGATCACTCTGTCATGTTGATTGAGTTCGAATAACAGACTGGAAGCTTCAAAAGGAGGGCGGTGCTTGGAATCATTGTTCTTCTTCTGTCAACCATGCTTACCTGCAAGAAAACACGTGCCGTCATCATTGCTTTGCACAAAAAAGGCTTCACAGGCAAGGATATTGCTGCCAGTAAGATTGCACCAAAATCAACCATTTATCAGATCATCAAGAACTTCAAGGAGAGCGGTTCAATTGTTGTGAAGAAGGCTTCTGGGCACCCAAGAAAGTCCAGCAAGCGCCCGGACCATCTCCTAAAGTTGATTCAGCTGTGGGATCGGGGCACCACCAGTACAGAGCTTGCTCAGGAATGGCAGCAGGCAGGTGTGTGTGCATCTGCACGCACAGTGAGGCGAAGACTTTTGGAGGATGGCCTGGTGTCAAGAAGGGCAGCAAAGAAGCCACTTTTCTTCAGGAAAAACATCATGGACAGACTGATATTCTGCAAAAGGTACAGGGATTGGACTGCTGAGGACTGGGGTAAAGTCATTTTCTCTGATGAATCCCCTTTCCGATTGTTTGGGGCATCAGGAAAAAAAGCTTGTCCGAAGAAGACAAGGTGAGCGCTACCATCAGTCCTGTGTCATGCCAAAAGTAAAGCATCCTGATACAATTCATGTGTGGGGTTGCTTCTCAGCCAAGGGAGCGGGCTCACTCACAATTTTGCCTAAGAACACAGCCATGAATAAAGAATGGTACCAACACATCCTCAGAGAGGAACTTATCCCAACCATCCAGGAACTCCTTGGTGAAGAACAATGCCTTTTCCAGCATGATGGAGCACCTTGCCACAAGGCAAAAGTGATAACTAAGTGGCTCAGGGAACAAAACATTGATATTTTGGGTCCATTGCCAGGAAACTCCCCAGACCTTAATCCCATTGAGAACTTGTGGTCAATCCTCAAGAGGCAGGTGGACAAACAAAACCCCACAAATTCTGACAAACTCCAAGCATTGATTATGCAAGAATGGGCTGCCATCAGTCAGGATGTGGCCCAGAAGTTAATTGACAGCAAGCCAGGGCAGATTGCAGAGGTCTTGAAAAAGAAGGGTCAACATTAATTGTCAATAAAAGCCTTTGACACTTATGAAATGCTTGTAATTATACTTCAGTATTCCATAGTAACATCTGACAAAAATATCTAAAGACACTGAAGCAGCAAACTTTGTGGAAATTAATATCGGTGTCATTCTCAATTTTTTGGGCCACGACTGTATATTAAATGTGTAAAGGTACACTGAGGTGTGATCAGGTATATTAGGTAGGGTAGGATACAGAGTAGGTAGCGCAGGGTGGGCTTGCTGTAGTCAGCTTTCTTCAGGTGAGATATCAGCTCCAGAGCAGGCTGCCTCACCATCACACAGCCCTCGTTAAACGTCTTCACCTGGACACGGGTACAGACAGTCAGTCATACTGTAACACACACACACACACACACACACACACACACACACACACACACACCTGTTCTTGGTATCGTGGAGGCAGGCCATGGGGGAAGACAGTGTGGAAGTGGGAGGGGGGCACAGTGTAGTACTTCCCTAGGTGCTGTTCTGACTGACAGGCCTGGGGACAGAGAGAGATGAAACATCAGTACCCTCCACACTTATTACCACATGCTACAGAATAAAGTGTGGTTGATTATTCCATCTACCGAGTCATTCTCCTGTGTTCTGAAGATGGAGAATGTCTCCGGTCTCATCTCCATGCCAACCGCCTCCTGCTGCTGGCCACACCCACTGCCATGGAGCGGCCGCACCTGCGCTACCTGTCCGTGACATCATCACATTCCACAGGTAAGAGGCAGGTGTAGAGCGTCTATCATAGTCCAAAACATGTACGCCTAAGCACAGCAGTGTTCTAGAATTTAGGACCGTTAGAATGAACTACAGTACAGTGGTGAAGCTCAAAACACATTTTTACTAGTACCAGAAAGACATCTCCAGAAAGACATGTACTGTATATGTAGCGCTGACTTTTCAAAATGCATTGATCACATGGAAGCTGACATCCCAATGCATCTTAAATGTTAATAAATATTCATAGCTAGCACTAGCTCAAGATGTACTCTTAAGGAGCCTAACCTCCCCGTTACTCCTTAAGGTCCAAGGACCTTATGTTATTTTCAGAGGTAGACTGGCTCTGGCAGCCAAAACCTCTAAACGCCAATCGATTCTCAAATGCGATACTAGAAAAATAAAGCCCTTTACTTTTATATCACATCAAAATAATTTAACAACTGCAAAATTTACACATACTGTACACCACAGGAGGATGGTGGCACCTTAATTGGGGAGGACAGGCTCGTGGTAATGGCTGGAGCGGAATAGTGGAATGGTATCAAATAAATAAAACATGGTTTTAGCTCCTTTCCAGTCATTATTATGAACCGGCCTCCCCTCAGCGGCCTCCACTGCTGTATATTTTTATTTAACCAGTTAGGCTAGTTGAGAAGAAGTTCTCATTTTCAACTGTGACCTGGCCAAGATAAAGCCAAGCAGTGCGACACAAACAACAGAGTTACATATGGAATAAACAAACATGCAGTCAATAATACAATAGAAAAAAGTATATATACAGTGTGTGCAAATTGTGACGGCCCTGAATTTTTCTGAACAGTCTCAGTGTAGCTCCTTCCAACAGGGCGCTTTCCCTTTAATTCCCAATTAAATAGCCAGCATCAGCTGCGCAAAAGTGGGGTTGTGATGGAGACGTGACTGAGGATGTGTTCAACCCTCAGTTCCCGAAGCTTCTCTATTCCGTTGTTTTGTTGCCGTAAAACGTGTGTTTTGTAGCCTAATAGAGTTTACCCAGGATCGGATCCACTCTTTGCGTCCGTGGACTACACCGCTCCGTTCTTCGTTGGCGGATTGGATTGTCTGACTGACCCGACTGTGATTTATGTAGTTAGTTGTAGTTGAGGACTTAGTAAGAGTTGATACGCTTTAAAGTTCTGTGGTAAAATATTGTTATATTGATTGTATGATTAATACTGGGTTTACGCTACACTGAATGAACGGACAAACATTGCGTGACAGAAGTCACTTGAGTTCACTGAACTCCTTTACCGGGCTGGACTCTTTTTAGGCCCGAGGTACAGGACATTTCTGGAGGAACCAGAACTAATTGTGATATTATTATATGTGTGTGTGTAATCATCATTGTTGTTGCTAATACAACCCACGCAAAAGAATATAGTTGTTTTTGAAGTTCTTTCCAATGTTAAGTGTTTATGAAAAGTTTATTTCCATCCTGACTTTTACATAAGTCCTTTGTATTGGTGTAGACTTGACGGACCAGATGGGACTCATTCCCACCCAAACTAAAAGGAGAAACCAATGTTTTCTCTGGTAGGCACAACCTACCTGGCACCCCTATAAATAATAACCTCAAGTCAAAACCGTTACAAAATGAGGTAGGATAAGGGAGGTAAGGCAATAAATAGGCTATAGTGGAGAAATAATTACAATATAGAGATACTGGGGTACAAAGGAGCTAAATAAATAACAGTATGTGGGATGAGGTAGTTGGATGGGCTATTTACAGATGGGCTATATACAGGTGCAGTGATCTGCTCTGATAGCTGGTGCTTAAAGTTAGTGAGGAAGATATGAGTCTCCAGCTTCAGTGATTTTTGCAGTTCATTCCAGTCATTGGCAGCAGAGAACTGTAAGGAAAGGCGGCCAAAGGAGGAATTAGCTTTGGGGATGACCAGTGAGATATACCTGCTGGAGCGTGTGCTATGGGTGGGTGCTGCTATGGTGACCAGTGAGCTGAGATAAGGCGGTGCTTTACCGGCGCCGACAGATGGCCGCCTTGCTTCGCGTTCCTAGGAAACTATGCAGTATTTTGTTTTTTTTACGTGTTATTTCTTACATTGGTACCCCAGGTAATCTTAGGTTTCATTACATACAGTCGGGAGGAACTACTAAATATAAGAGCAACTCACCATCATTACAACCAGGAATATGACTTTCCCGAAGCGTATCCTGTGTTCTGCCTTCCACCCAGGACAACGGATTGGATGCCAGCTGGCGACCCAAAACAACGACGTCATAAAAGAGGCGGTCTTCTGGTCAGGCTCCGGAAACGGGCACATCGCACACCACTCCCTAGCATACTACTCGCCAATGTCCAGTCTCTTGACAACAAGGTTGATGAAATCCGAGCAAGGGTAGCAATCCAGAGAGACATCAGAGACTAACGTTCTTTGCTTCACGGAAACATGGCTCACTCGAGAGACGCTAACGGAGTCGGTGCACCTAGCTGGTTTCTTCACGCATCGCGCCGATAGAAACAAGCATCTTTTCGGTAAGAAGAGTGGCGGGGGGGGTATGACTTATGGTTAACGAGACGTGGTGTGATCATAACAACATACAGGAACTAAAGTCCTTCTGTTCACCCGACTTAGAATTCCTCACAATCAAATGTCGACCGCATTACCTACCAAGGGAATTCTCTTAGATTATAATCACAGCCGTATATATTCCCCCCCAAGCAGACACATCGATGGGCCCACACATTGACTCTATGCAAACTGGAAACCACATATCCTGAGGCTGCATTCATTGTAGCTGGGGATTTTAACAAGGCTAATCTGAAAAGACTCCCTAAATTGTATCAGCATATCGATTGCGCAACAAAGGCTGATAAAACCCTGGATCATTGTTATTCTAACTTCCGCAACGCATATAAGGCCCTCCCCCGACCTCCTTTCGGAAAAGCTGACCACGACTCCATTTTGTTGCTCCCTGCCTACAGACAGAAACTAAAACAAGAAGATCCCGCGCTCAGGTCTGTTCAACGCTGGTCCGACCAATCTGATTCCACGCTTCAAGACTGCTTCGATCACGTGGATTGGGATATGTTCCGTATTGCGTCCAACAACAACATTGACGAATACGCTGATTCGGTGAGCGAGTTCATTAGAAAGTGCTGTAGCGGTATTTATTAGAGAGGGGTAAAGAAAGATTTTGTTCGGGCGCCAGGCAGGTATTAACCATGCCGAAAGGAAAATAGTAGAATAGAGAGAATACCACTACCAGACCCACACACATCAGCAGAAGAGACTGCCTAGAGTGTAGCCTGTTTACCAGATAGCCAGTGGAGAGAAAAGAGAATACACACCATATAAAACCCACATCACAGCACAGGGGTAACCCCCAACAAGAATCCCTCATATAATAATAATAATAATGGCAGAGCAATTCAACAGCAACTTCATACAAGAAAGAACCCAGTCATCAACAGAGGATTTGCAATAATATGTATTATCGTCCAGTGGAGGAGTGCAAAGGGTATGAATGTGGGGGGTGTTCATCGACACAACAAAGGCCTTAAAAATGTCCACAGTCTTCTCAGCCACATGTCATTAGTACACCTCACCTCAATACAGTTCACATAACAATACACAACTTGCAAGCAACCTCCCTTTTAACTAAAATGTCCATCCAAATACTTCTGGCAGGGCAATAATAGTCCAGCTCTAATGAACTTCAATGGGAAGTGCATTTGAAAAATAGAGAGTCTGTTGCAGGGTAAAGCACTGGAACGAGAGGGAAGAGAAAGAGAGAAATCTTAGCTGTGGGCTTCAGGCCTGCCGGTGTACTGTCTGACTGTCCGATGGTTTGTTTGTTTGTATGTTAAAGCTTCGCAACAATGTTGCTACTAATCCATGCGATCCATAACGGGCGCGGTCCCAAATAAAAACAACCACGATCTAAAGCGATCACACCGATGATTGAGTTAAATACTTTATAAACTACACACACTGAAAACAAACAAAACTTCTGCAGCACAGCACACACAATCACTCTGTCGCGCCACCCAAGAGCCCCTCCCCAAAGAGCTGAATGAGCTCTCTTTATTTCCTCCTTCCTTACTGCTGATGCACTCTTAAAGTGTCAGTGCACGGTGAAGGCTCCGTGCAGATTTCGCCACAGTGCATTGACGATGTCGTACCCATAGCAACGATTAAAACATTCCCAAAAAAGAAACCATGGATTGATGGCAGCATTCGCGTGAAACTGAAAGCGCGAACCACTGCTTTTAACCAGGGCAAGGTGACCGGAAACATGACCGAATACAAACATTGTAGCTATTCCCTCCACAAGGCAATCAAACAAGCTAAGCGCCAGTATAGAGTCAAAGTAGAGTCGCAATTCAGCAGCTCAGACACAAGAGGTATGTATGTGGCAGGGTCTACAGTCAATCACGGATTACAAAAAGAAAACCAGCCCCGTCGCAGACCAGGATGTCTTGCTCCCAGACAGACTAATAACTTTTTTGCCCGCTTTGAGGACAATACAGTGCTACTGACACAGCCCGCAACCAAAACCTGCGGACTCTCCTTCACTGCAGCCGATGTGAGTTAAACATTAAAACGTGTTAACCCTCGCAAGGCTGCAGGACCAGACGGCATCCCCAGCCACGTCCTCAGAGCATGCGCAGACCAGTTGGCTGGTGTGTTTACGGACATATTCAATCAATCCTTATCCCAGTCTGCTGTTCCCACATGCTTCAAGAGGGCCACCATTGTCCCTGTTCCCAAGAAAGCTAAGGTAACTGAGCTAAACGACTACCGCCCCGTAGCACTCACTTCCGTCATCATGAAGTGCTTTGAGAGACTAGTCAAGGACTATATCACCTCCACCCTACCAGACACCCTAGACCCACTCCAATTTGCTTACCGCCCAAATAGGTCCACAGACGACGCAATCGCAACCACACTGCACAAACCCATCTGGACAAGAGGAATACATATGTGAGAATGTTGTTCATAGACGACAGCTCAGCATTTAACACCATAGTACCCTCCAAACTCGAGACCCTGCGCAACTGGGTACTGGACTTCCTGACGGGCCACCCCCAGGTGGTGAGGGTAGGTAACAATATCTCCACCCCGCTGATCCTCAACACTGGGGCCCCACAAGGGTGCGTTCTGAGACCTCTCCTGTACTCCTGTTCACCCACGACTGCGTGGCCATGCACTCCTCCAACTCAATCATCAAGTTTGCGGACAACACTACAGTGGTATGCTTGATTACCAACAACGACGAGACGGCCTACAGGGAGGAGGTGAGGGCCCTCGGAGTGTGGTGTCAGGAAAATAACCTCACACTCAACGTCAACAAAACAAAGGAGATTACTGTGGACTTCAGGAAACATCAGAGGGAGCACCCCCCTATCCACATCGACGGGACAGTAGTGGAGAGGTTAGTAAGTTAAGTTCCTCGGCGTACACATCACGGACAAACTGAATTGGTCCACCCACACAGACAGCATCGTGAAGAAGGCGCAGCAGGAGGCTGAAGAAATTTGGCTTGTCACCAAAAGCACTCACAAACTTCTACACATGTACAATCGAGAGCATCCTGTCGGGCTGTATCACCGCCTGGTACGGCAACTGCTCCGCCCACAACCGTAAGGCTCTCCAGTGGGTAGTGAGGTCTGCACAACGCATCACCGGGGGCAAACTACCTGCCCTCCAGGACCCCTAAACCACCCGATGTCACGGGAAGGCCATAAAGATCATCAAGGACAACAACCACCCGAGCCACTGCCTGTTCGCCCCGCTATCATCCAGAAGGCGAGGTCAGTACAGGTGCATCAAAGCAGGGACCGAGAGACTGAAAAACAGCTTCTATTTCAAGGCCATCAGACTGTTGAACAGCCACCACTAACATTGAGTGGCTGCTGCCAACACACTGACTCAACTACAGCCAAACTCCAACAACTCCAAACTCCACTATGGCCAAGACCAAAGAGCTGTCAAACACCAGAAACAAAATTGTAGACCTGCACCAGGCTGGGAAGACAATCTGCAATAGGTAAGCAGCTTGGTTTGAAGAAATCAACTGTAGGAGCAGTTATTAGGAAATGGAAGACATACAAGACCACTGATAATCTCCCCCGATCTGGGGCTCCACGCAAGATCTCACCCCGTGGGGTCAAAATGATCACAAGAACGGTGAGCAAAAATCCCAGAACCACACGGGGGGACCTAGTGAATGACCTGCAGAGAGCTGGGACCAAAGTAACAAAGCCTACCATCAGTAACACACTACGCCGCCAGGGACTCAAATCCTGCAGTGCCAGACGTGTCCCCCTGCTTAAGCCAGTACATGTCCAGGCCCGTCTGAAGTTTGCTAGAGAGCATTTGGATGATCCAGAAGAAGATTGGGAGAATGTCATATGGTCAGATGAAACCAAAATATACATTTTTGGTAAAACCTCAACTCGTCGTGTTTGAAGGACAAAGAATGCTGAGTTGCATCCAAAGAACACCATACCTACTGTGAAGCATGGAGGTGGAAACATCATGCGTTGGGGCTGTTTTTACGTAAAGGGACCAGGACGACTGATCCGTGTAAAGGAAAGAATGAATGGGGCCATGTATCGTGAGATTTTGAGTGAAAACCTCCTTCCATCAGCAAGGGCATTGAAGATGAAACGTGGCTGGGTCTTTCAGCATGACAATGATCACAATTACACCGCCCGGGCAATGAGGGAGTGGCTTAGTAAGAAGCATTTCAATGTCCTGGAGTGGCCTAGCCAGTCTCAACTCCATAGAAAATCTTTGGAGGGAGTTGAAAGTCCATGTTGCCCAGCAACAGCCCCAAAACATCACTGCTCGTGAGGAGATCTGCATGGAGGAATGGGCCAAAATACCAGCAACAGTGTGTGAAAACCTTGTCAAATGTTTTCTGTAAGTCTTCACCTCTGTCATTGCCAACAAAGGGTATATAACAAAGTATTGAGATAAACTTTTGTTGTTATTGACCAAATACTTATTTTCCACCATAATTTGCAAATAAATTCATTAAAAATCCTACAATGTGATTTTCTGGATTTTTTTCTTCTAATTTTGTCTGTCATAGTTGAAGTGTACCTATGATGAAAATTACAGGCCTCTCATCTTTAAGTGGGAGAACTTGCACAATTGGTGGCTGACTAAATACTTTTTTGCCCCACTGTATATAGTACAAGTGCAAAGT